>NC_142410.1:907009-922009 GCF_059441095.1 Idiotropiscis lumnitzeri
ACATGTGGCGTACGGAAGGCCGAGTTGCCCGGTGCCGCCCGATGGGGGCCCGAGTCCTTCTGATGGAGGCTCTGCCCGTGGACGGTGTGAGGCCGGTAGCGGCCCCCGGGGCGCCGGGGCGCGGCCCTTCTCTGAGTCGGGTTGTTTGGGAATGCAGCCCAAAGCGGGTGGTAAACTCCATATCAGGCTAAATACTGGCACGAGACCGATAGCACACAAGTACCTTAAGGGAAAGTTGAAAAGAACTTTGAAGAGAGAGTTCAACAGGGCGTGAAACCGTTAAGAGGTAAACGGGTGGGGCCCGCGTAGTCCGCGCGGGGGATTCAACCCGGCAGGGTGCTTGGCGGCCGCGGTTTGTCGGCGCGCGCGGCGGTTTCGGCCCATCCCGCCCCCCTTTCGTACCGGGGTCAAACCCGGCCGCGCCTGCCCTCGCGGCCCTCCTGCGCTCTACAGCGCCTCCTGCCCGGACCTTGCCGCTTCCCCCGGGGTCGTGGATGTGCTCTCTGCGCCCTCCGCCGTAGCAGCGGACGGGGCCCCCCGCCCCCGGCGCGGCCGATCACTGGCGCGGACTGTCCTCAGTGCGCGCCGGACGAGTCGCGCCGTCCAGGGCGGGGTGCGGCCCACGAGAAGGCGTCAGGGGTCAGCGGTGATTGTGGTCGCCCACCCGACCCGTCTTGAAACACGGACCAAGGAGTCTAACGCGCGCGCGAGTCGGAGGGCCTGAACGAAACCCTTGACGAAGTCCCTCGTCACCAAATATCCGGCGCAATGAAAGTGAAGGATGGAGAGGGGGGGTGGGTGGTGTCGGCGGCTCCGGCCTGCCGCGCGCCGTCCCCCCCCTCGCAGAGGTGGGATCCCGGCCCTGCGGGGTATGCGAAAGACCCGGGCGCACCACCGGCCCGCCTCGCCCGCCGCGTCGGGGAGGTGGAGCCTGAGCGCGCGCGATGGGACCCGAAAGATGGTGAACTATGCTTGGGCAGGGCGAAGCCAGAGGAAACTCTGGTGGAGGCCCGCAGCGGTCCTGACGTGCAAATCGGTCGTCCGACCTGAGTATAGGGGCGAAAGACTAATCGAACCATCAAGTAGCTGGTTCCTTCGCCGCGCGAGTGGCTGCCTATTTACAGCAGCGTGGCTCACTATTGAGCCTTTTTCGTGTGTTTTTACCCTTTACCCTTTTTTATTTTATTTTTACCTCACCTCAGCAATGGACATCCAACTTGCGGTGGTTTTACTGCTGTTGGGGGCTGTTTTTTGCGCGATCGTGTCCGGAGACGAAACTCGGAGCTACGGATCGATCGTGTACACAAGAGATCAGCTGTTAGCACTCCGTGCTAACCCCGCGTGGGCTCCCGGAGCGAGACCCGATATCTCCCGCGAGCTGAGGAGGAAGAGACGGGGATGTCGTGCGGGGGCTAAACGCCAGGCAAGGAGGAGACGATTTCACCCCGTCCTCCCGTCCGTTATTATGGGGAATGTTCGATCCCTCCCCAACAAAATGGACGAGCTAACAGCGCTAACCCGGCACGAGAGGATTGTCCGGGAGGCTAGCTTGCTGGTGTTCACGGAGTCGTGGCTAACAGAGCTAACGCCGGACGCCGTCGTGGAATTGGACGGCTTCCAAATACTACGCGCGGACAGGACACTGGAGAGCGGTAAGAGAAAAGGGGGAGGGCTGGCTGTGTTTGTTAATGATAGATGGTGTAACCCTGGGCACATAACTGTTAAGGATCAACTTTGCAGTCGGGACATTGAGATGATAGCTGTTAGCATGCGTCCGGTCTATTTACCGCGAGAGTTCAGTCATGTGATCGCGGTGGCGGCGTACGTGCCACCCTCTGCTAACGGTGAGACAGCCTGTGATGTACTGAATGCAGCTGTGAGCAGGCTACAAACACAGCACCCAAATGCCTTGTTCCTTATCTCTGGTGACTTCAATCATGCTTCTCCTTCCTCCTCTCTGCCTTCATTCACACAATATGTAACCTGCCACACCAGAGACAATAAAATATTGGACCTCTTCTATGCCAACACCAAGGAGGCGTACACGTCACTGCCCCTCCCCCCGCTGGGCAAAGCTGACCACAACTTGGTTGCTCTCCTGCCTGTGTACAAACCTCTCGTCCGCAGGCAGCCAGCTGTGACACGCACAGTTCAGCGATGGTCCGGAGAAGCCGAGGAGGCCTTGAAGGACTGTTTCAACACAACTGTGTGGGAGGTATTCAGCGAAGCTCACGGTGAGGACATTAATGGTCTAACAGACACAGTTACAGACTATATTAACTTCTGCATGGAGAACACCATTCCCACCAGGACTGTAAGATGTTTCTCCAACAACAAACCCTGGATCACACCGGACATTAAAGCTCTCCTGAAGGAGGAAAAGAGGGCTTTTGTTTCAGGCGACAAGGACGAGCTGAAGAGAGTGCAGCGTCAGCTGAGAAGGAGGATCCGAGAGGGGAAAAAGTCCTACAGGATGCGGATGGGAGAACAACTGCAGCGGAACAATGCCAGGGACGTCTGGAGGGGCCTGAAGACCATCTCAGGCCACGGACAACCAGGTAAGACCCAGAAGGGGGGGGGCTTCAGTGGGCAAATGAGTTGAACCTATTTTTCAATAGGTTTGATCAAATGTCTGCTCAGGCTTCCCTGATGCAGCCCCCACCCACCCCTCCTGCCACTGCGAACAAGACCCTCTCTCCCCCTCTCTCGCCCCTCTCTCTCTCCAGAGGCTCCAGTTCCCAGCCTCATCAGACAACCACCACTTCCTCCTGCTCAGCTTTGTTCCTCACAACATCTCAGGTGAAGAACCAGCTGAGGAAGATGAAGGCGAGGAAGGCGGCAGGCCCAGATGGGATCAGCTCCCAGCTCCTCAAATCCTGCGCAGACCAGCTGTGTGGAATCGCCCAGCACATGTTCAACCTGAGCTTGAAGCTGGGCAGAGTCCCCCAGCTGTGGATAACATCCTGCCTGGTTCCGGTTCCAAAGACACCCCATCCGAAGGAGCTCAACAACTTCAGACCAGTGGCGCTGACGTCTCATCTGATGAAGACCCTGGAGAGACTGGTCCTCGTCCATCTGCGCCCCCTGGTCAGCTCCTCAATGGACCCACTCCAGTTTGCATACCAGCCTGGCATCAGTGTGGATGATGCCATCATCTACCTGCTCCACACTTCACTCTTCCACCTGGAGAAGGCGGGGGGCACGGTGAGGATCATGTTCTTTGATTTCTCAAGTGCTTTCAACACCATCCAGCCCGCCTTATTGGGAGACAAGCTGGAGCAGGCGGGAGTGGCCCACCACCTCATCACATGGATTCACGACTACCTCACAAACCGGCCACAGTACGTGAGAACACAAGACTGTGTGTCTGACGTGCTCCTCTGCAGCACGGGAGCGCCGCAGGGAACTGTGCTGGCTCCCTTCCTGTTCACCCTCTACACCTCGGACTACAAATACAATTCCACAACCTGTCACCTGCAGAAGTTCTCTGATGACTCTGCGATTGTCGGCCTCATCACTGACAATGACGATCGGGAGTACAGAGGGGTTACGCAGGGGTTCGTGGACTGGTGTCAGCAGAACCGCCTCCAAATCAACGCTGGGAAATCCAAAGAGCTGGTGGTGGATTTCCGCAAGCGTCGGCACTCTCCACCTGCACCAGTGAATATCCAGGGAACAGACGTTGAGAGGGTCTCAACTTACAAGTACCTGGGTGTTCATCTGAACAATAAACTGGACTGGAGCGACAACACAGATGCTCTCTATAGGAAGGGTCAGAGCAGACTCTTCCGACTCAGGAGGCTGAGGTCCTTTGGCGTTCGGGGAACACTCCTCAGGAACTTCTATGACTCGGTGGTTTCACCGGTCATCTTCTATGGAGTGGTCTCCTGGGCAGGAGGCATCTCGGGCCGGGACAAAAAGAGACTGAACAAACTAGTGAGGAGGGCCAGCTCTGTCCTGGGCTGCTCCCTGGACTCTGTGGACTCAGTGGGGGGCAGGAGGATGACGGCAAAACTGTCATCAATGCTGGACAAACCAGCCCACCCACTCAATGACACTCTGAGAACACTTTACAGCTCCTTCAGTGACAGACTTTTACACCCTCGCTGTACCAAAGAGAGATTTCGCCACTCCTTCCTGCCGACTGCTGTCAGACTTTTTAACAAGAACATTGGGTCAGGCCTACAAACAGGAGGGCATTAGTGCAATTGTGCAGTCCTAGGATGCAATATTAACTACTACTGTACTTTCAGCCAAGGGTGTACTTAAACAACGACCAATGATGTATTTTGTTTACCATTACAGTATTCTTATTACAATACTTCTATCACTGTAGTATTTCTACCACTGCAGGATGTTCACTATTACAGTACTTTTATCATTGCAGTACTTTTATCATTGCTGTATTTCCTATCATTGCGGTACTTTTACTATTACAATACTTTCATCATTGCAGTATTTTTCTATTGTTGCAGTACTTTTACTATTACAGTACTTTTATCATTGCAGTATTTTCTATCATTGCAGTACTTTCCTGTCATTTCAGTACTCTCACCATTACAGTACTTTTATCATTGTAATATCTTTATCATTGCAGTATTTTCAATCATTCAGTAGTATTTATCATTACAGTGTTTCCCCCTCTGTATAATGGACAGGCATTAGGAGTGTTTCCTTACACTAGATACGTTTATACTGTGTATATTTGCATGCTTTTTATGAATGTCTGCTGCTAATGTTATACATTAACGGCTACATTACGCCGCCGACTCTGTGTGATCTATATCTTTGCTGCTGTAACACTTCAAATTTCCCCATTGTGGGACTAATAAAGGACATCTTTATCTTTATCTTTATCTTCCGAAGTTTCCCTCAGGATAGCCGGCGCTCGAATCGGCAGCAGTTTTATCCGGTAAAGACAATGACTAGAGGCCTTGGGGCCGAAACGATCTCAACCTATTCTCAAACTTTAAATGGGTACGGGGCCCGGCTCGCTGGCTTGGAGCCGGGCGTGGAATGCGAGCGCCCAGTGGGCCACTTTTGGTAAGCAGAACTGGCGCTGCGGGATGAACCGAACGCCGGGTTAAGGCGCCCGATGCCGACGCTCATCAGACCCCAGAAAAGGTGTTGGTCGATATAGACAGCAGGACGGTGGCCATGGAAGTCGGAACCCGCCAAGGAATGTGTAACAACTCACCTGCCGAATCAACTAGCCCTGAAAATGGATGGCGCTGGAGCGTCGGGCCCACACCCGGCCGTCGCCGGCAACGGGCAGCCTCGAGGGCTACGCCGCGACGAGTAGGAAAGCCGCCGCGGTGAGCACGGAAGCCTAGGGCGTGGGCCCGGGTGGAGCCGCCGCGGGCGCAGATCTTGGTGGTAGTAGCAAATATTCAAACGAGAGCTTTGAAGGCCGAAGTGGAGAAGGGTTCCATGTGAACAGCAGTTGAACATGGGTCAGTCGGTCCTAAGGGATGGGCAAGAGCCGTTGGAAAAGTTCCGAGTGGCCCCCAAGTTCAACCGCGTGGATGTTCCGTCGGGGACGGCCCGGCGTTCGTGAAAGTCAGGCCGAAAGAGGACAGCCTTCTCCCGGACAAGAGGTGGGCCGAGTGGCCCCCAAGTTCAACCGCGTGGAGGCTCCGGAGGAGACGGGCCGGCGTTCGTGAAAGTTAGGCCGAAGAGGACGGCCTTCCCCCGGACGCGAGGTGCGGGGGACCTGCCCCTGGTTAAGTGACCAGGGGTAAGGGCGTGAGGAGGAATTTGCACTAAGTCCAACAGGAGACTGGGGGCCGGCGTTGGTGAAAGTTAGGCAGAAGAGGACGGCCTTCCCCCGGACAAGAGGTGGGCCGAGTGGCCCCTAAGTTCAACCGCGTGGAAGCTCCGGAGGAGATGGGCCGGCGTTCGTGAAAGTTAGGCCGAAGAGGACGGCCTTCCCCCGGACGCAAGGTGCGGGGGACCTGCCCCTGGTTAGGTGACCAGGGGTAATGGCGTGAGGAGGAATTTGCACTAAGTCCAACAGGAGACTGGGTGCCGGCGTTGGTGAAAGTTAGGCCGAAGAGGACAGCCTTCCCCCGGACGCGAGGTGGGCCGAGTGGCCCCTAAGTTCAACCGCGTGGAGGCTCCGGAAGAGACTGGGGGCCGGCGTTCGTGAAAGTCAGGCCGAAGAGGATGGCCTTCCCCCGGACGCGAGGTGGGCCGAGTGGCCCCTAAGTTACACCGCGTGGAGGCTCCGGAGGAGACGGGCCGGCGTTCGTGAAAGTCAGGCCGAAGAGGATGGCCTTCCCCCGGACGCGAGGTGGGCCGAGTGGCCCCTAAGTTACACCGCGTGGAGGCTCCGGAGGAGACGGGCCGGCGTCCGTGAAAGTTAGGCCGAAGAGGATAGCCTTCCCCCGGATGCGAGGTGCGGGGGTCCTGCCCCTGGTTAGGTGACCAGGGGTAAGGGCGTGAGGAGGAATTTGCACTAAGTCCAACAGGAGACTGGGGGCCGGCGTTCGTGAAAGTCAGGCCGAAGAGGATGGCCTTCCCCCGTACGCGAGGTGGGCCGAGTGGCCCCCAAGTTCAACCGCGTGGAGGCTCCGGAGGAGACGGGCCGGCACCGTGAAAGTTAGGCCGAAGAGGACGGCCTTCCCCCGGACGCGAGGTGGGCCGAGTGGCCCCTCAGTTCAACCGCGTGGAGGCTCCGGAGGAGACGGGCCGGCGTTGGTGAAAGTCAGGCCGAAGAGGATGGCCTTCCCCCGGACGCGAGGTGGGCCGAGTGGCCCCTAAGTTACACCGCGTGGAATTGCACTAAGTGCGACCAGGGGTTGGACGTTTAGGTGACCAGGGGTGGGCCACTTAGGCGACCAGGGGTTGGACGTTTAGGTGACCAGGGGTGGGCCACTTAGGCGACAAGGGGTGGGCCACTTGGGCGACCAGGGGTGGGCCACTTAGGCGACCAGGGGTGGGCCACTTAGGCGACCAGGGGTGGGCCACTTAGTTGACCAGGGGTGGGCCACTTAGGTGACCAGGGGTGGGCCACTTAGGCGACCAGGGGTGGGCCACTTAGGCGACCAGGGGTGGGCCACTTAGGCGACCAGGGGTGGGCCGTTTAGGTGACTAGGGTTGGGATGTTCAGGTGACCAGGGGTGGGCCACTTAAGTGACCAGGGGTGGGCCACTTAAGCGACCAGGGGTAAGGGGTTTAGGCGACCAGGGGTGCGACGTTTAGGCGACCAGGGGTGGGATGTTTAGGCGACCAGGGGTGGGCAACTTAGGTGACCAGGGGTGGGCCACATAGGCGACCAGAGGTAAGGGGTTTAGGCGACCAGGGGTGCGACGTTTAGGCGACCAGGGGTGAGACGTTTAGGCGACCAGGGGTGCGACGTTTAGGCGACCAGGGGTGAGACGTTTAGGCGACCAGGGGTGAGACATTTAGGCGACCAGGGGTAAAGGGTTTAGGCGACCAGGGGTAAAGGGTTTAGGCGACCAGGGGTAAAGGGTTTAGGCGACCAGGGGTAAAGGGTTTAGGCGACCAGGGGTAAGGGATTTAGGCGACCAGGGGTAAGGGGGTTAGGCGACCAGGGGTAAGGGGGTTAGGCGACCTGGGGCCGGATAGGATCACCTTCCCCGGGCACGGGCGGGGAGCGAGCGCCCCCCAGCTCCATAGCTCCGGGGGTAATAGGCCGGCGTCTGTCACACTTAGCCCGGAGAGGAGCACCTTCCCCGGGCACGGGCGGGGAACGAGCGCCCCCCAGCTCCATCGCTCCGGGGGTAATAGGCCGGCATCTGTCACACTTAGCCCGGAGAGGAGCACCTTCCCCGGGCACAGGCGGGGAGCGAGCGCCCCCCAGCTCCATCGCTCCGGGGGTAATAGGCCGGCGTCTGTCACACTTAGCCCGGAGAGGAGCACCTTCCCCGGGCACAGGCAGGGAGCGAGCGCCCCCCAGCTCCATCGCTCCGGGGGTAATAGGCCGGCGTCTGCCACACTTAGCCCGGAGAGGAGCACCTTCCCCGGGCACGGGCGGGGAGCGAGCGGCCCCCAGCTCCATAGCTCCGGGGGTAATAGGCCAGCGTCTGTGACACTTAGCCCGGAGAGGAGCACCTTCCCCGGGCACGGGCGGGGAGCGAGCGCCCCCCAGCTCCATCGCTCCGGGGGTAATAGGCCGGCGTCTGCCACACTTAGCCCGGAGAGGAGCACCTTCCCCGGGCACGGGCGGGGAGCGAGCGCCCCCCAGCTCCATCGCTCCGGGGGTAATAGGCCGGCGTCTGCCACACTTAGCCCGGAGAGGAGCACCTTCCCCGGGCACGGGCGGGGAGCGAGGGCCCCCCAGCTCCATAGCTCCGGGGATAATAGGCCGGCGTCTGTCACACTTAGCCCGGAGAGGAGCACCTTCCCCGGGCACAGGCGGTGCCAAGCGGCCCCTAAGTTTACCCTAATGGAAGCTCCGGAGGAGGAGGGCGGGCGTGTGTCACACTTGGCCCGAATATGAGCACCTTCCCCGGGCACGGGCGGTGCCAAGCGGCCCCTAAGTTTACCCGAATGGAAGTTCCGGAGGAGGAGGGCGGGCGTGTGTCACACTTGGCCCGAATAGGGGCACCTTCCCCGGGCACGAGCAGTGCCAAGCGGCCCCTAAGTTTACCAGAATGGAAGCTCCGCAGGAGGAGGGCGGGCGTGCGTCACAGTGAAGCCGAATAGGAGCACCTTCCCCGGGCACGGGCGGTGCCAAGCGGCCCCTAAGTTTACCCTAATGGAAGCTCCGGAGGAGGAGGGCGGGCGTGCGTCACAGTTAAGCCGAATAGGAGCACCTTCGCCGGGCACGGGCGGTGCCAAGCGGCCCCTAAGTTTACCCTAATGGAAGCTCCGGAGGAGGAGGGCGGGCGTGTGTCACACTTGGCCCGAATAGGAGCACCTTCCCCGGGCACGGGCGGTGCCAAGCGGCCCCTAAGATTACCCTAATGGAAGCTCCGGAGGAGGAGGGCGGGCGTCTGTCACACTTAATCCGTATAGGAGCACCTTCCCCGGGCACAGGCGGTGCCAAGCGGCCCCTAAGTTTACCCTAATGGAAGCTCCGGAGGAGGAGGGCGGGCGTGTGTAACACTTGGCCCGAATAGGAGCACCTTCCCCGGGCACGGGCGGTACCAAGCGGCCCCTAAGTTTACCCTAATGGAAGCTCCGGAGGAGGAGGGCATGCTCGCGTGACAGAGAAACCGAATAGGAGCACCTTCCCCGGGCACGGGCGGTGCCAAGCGGCCCCTAAGTTTACCCTATTGGAAGCTCCGGAGGAGGAGGGCGGGCGTGCGTCACACTTGGCCCGAATAGGAGCACCTTCCCCGGGCACGGGCGGTGTCAAGCGGCCCCTAAGTTTACCAGAATGGAAGCTCCGGAGGAGGAGGGCGGGCGTCTGTCACACTTAAGCCAAAGGCACACCGGAGGGCGGTTGAGTGGGAAAAAGTTGAAATAAGTAAATAAATACAAAAAGGACGAGGGGGGGGGGGGGGAAGGTAAAAATGTCTAAAAATCCCCCATTCATTTCAATGGGCTCGGCCGAAATGGGCTTGCGGGACCGCCGAGGGCATGCCGGAGGGCGGTTGAGTCGGTAAAAGTTGAAATAAATGAATAAATACAAAAAGAACGAGGGGGGGAAAAAAAACGTAAAAAATTCCCCCATTCATTTCAATGGGCTCGGCTAAAATGGGCCTGCAGTACTGCCGAGAGGCCACCGGAGGACGCCCCAGTAGGCAAACGCTGACCCCCACACACGAGGGGTCACTTAGGCGACCAGGGGTAGCGTTTAGGCGACCAGGGGTAGCGTTTAGGCGACCAGGGGTAGCGTTTAGGCGACCAGGGGTAGCGTTTAGGTGACCAGGGGTGACTTTTAAGCGACCTGGGGTTGACAATTTAGGTGACCAGGGGTAGCGTTTAGGCGACCAGGGGTAGCGTTTAGGCGACCAGGGGCGTTGCAGTTCCGCCGAATTGCATTAGGGGCGCTGCAGTAGGCAAACGTTGATCCCCCCTAGTCAGAGGGTCATTTGCCTACTTCCCAGGTTTACCCGGGTTTTCCAAAACACCTGGGGCACATTCTCAGGGATCGCGTTTTTTGTTGCAAAAATTTCTTCTAAGTCCCCTTTCCAGCGGGGAACTTTCAAACATTGTATCCGACCGTGGAAGGCTGTTGGCGGGCGCGGCGCGGCTCACTGCCCGCCCTCAGGCACGGAGCTCCGGGGGAATTTTCCTCATTTCTTCTAAGTCCCCTTTCCAGCGGGGAACTTGCAAACGTGGTATCCGACCACAGAAGGCTGTTGGCGGACGCGGCGCGGCTCACAGCCCGCCCTCAGGCACGGAGCTCCGGGGGAATTTTCCTCATTTCTTCTAAGTCCCCTTTCCAGCGGGGAACTTGCAAACGTGGTATCCGACCACTGAAGGCTGTTGGCGGACGCGGCACGGCTCACAGCCCGCCCTCAGGCACGGAGCTCCGGGGGAATTTTCCTCATTTCTTCTAAGTCCCCTTTCCAGCGGGGAACTTGCAAACATGGT
This sequence comes from Idiotropiscis lumnitzeri, assembly GCF_059441095.1. Taxonomy (NCBI): domain Eukaryota; kingdom Metazoa; phylum Chordata; class Actinopteri; order Syngnathiformes; family Syngnathidae; genus Idiotropiscis; species Idiotropiscis lumnitzeri. Next base: position 917,519 of record NC_142410.1, read on the forward strand.
ATCCGACCACTGAAGGCTGTTGGCGGAGGCGGCGCGGCTCACAGCCCGCACTCAGGCACGGAGCTCCGGGGGAATTTTTCTCATTTCTTCTAAGTCCCCTTTCCAGCGGGGAACTTTCAAACATTGTATCCGACCGAAGGAAGGCTGTTGGCGGACGCGGCGCGGCTCACAGACCGCACTCAGGCACGGAGCTCTGGGGGAATTTTCCTCATTTCTTCTAAGTCCCCTTTCCAGCGGGGAACTTTCAAACATTGTATCCGACCGAAGGAAGGCTGTTGGCGGACGCGGCGCGGCTCACAGCCCGCACTCAGGCACGGAGCTCCGGGGGAATTTCCTCCTTAATTATTCTAAGTCCCCTTTCCAGTGGGGAACTTTCAAACATTGTATCCGACCGAAGGAAGGCTGTTGGCGGACGCGGCGCGACTCACAGCCCGCACTCAGGCACGGAGCTCCGGGGGAATTTTCCTCATTTCTTCTAAGTCCCCTTTCCAGCGGGGAACTTTCAATCATTGTATCCGACCGAAGGAAGGCTGTTGGCGGACGCGGCGCGGCTCACAGCCCGCACTCAGGCACGGAGCTCCGGGGGAATTTTCCTCATTTCTTCTAAGTCCCCTTTCCAGCGGGGAACTTTCAATCATTGTATCCGACCGAAGGAAGGCTGTTGGCGGACGCGGCGCGGCTCACAGCCCGCACTCAGGCACGGAGCTCCGGGGGAATTTTCCTAATTTCATCTAAGTCCCCTTTCCAGCGGGGAACTTGCAAACGTGGTATCCGACCACTGAAGGCTGTTGGCGGACGCGACGCGGCTCACAGCCCGCACTCAGGTACGGAGCTCCGGGGGAATTTCCTCCTTATTTCTTCTAAGTCTCCTTTCCAGCGGGGAACTTTCAAACATTGTATCCGACCGAAGGAAGGCTGTTGGCGGACGCGGCGCGACTCACAGCCCGCATTCAGGCACGGAGCTCCGGGGGAATTTTCCTCATTTCTTCTAAGTCCCCTTTCCAGCGGGGAACTTTCAATCATTGTATCCGACCGAAGGAAGGCTGTTGGCGGACGCGGCGCGGCTCACAGCCCGCATTCAGGCACGGAGCTCCGGGGGAATTTTCCTCATTTCTTCTAAGTCCCCTTTCCAGCGGGGAACTTTCAAACATTGTATCCGACCGAAGGAAGGCTGTTGGCGGACGGGGCGCGGCTCACTGCCCGCACTCAGGCACGGAGCTCTGGGGGAATTTTCCTCATTTCTTCTAAGTCCCCTTTCCAGCGGGGAACTTGCAAACGTGGTATCCGACCGAAGGAAGGCTGTTGGCGGACGCGGCGCGGCTCACAGCCCGCACTCAGACACGGAGCTCCGGGGGAATTTCCTCCTTAATTCTTCTAAGTCCCCTTTCCAGCGGGGAACTTTCAAACATTGTATCCGACCGAAGGAAGGCTGTTGGCGGACGCGGTGCGGCTCACAGCCCGCACTCAGGCACGGAGCTCCGGGGGAATTTCCTCCTTATTTCTTCTAAGTCCCCTTTCCAGCGGGGAACTTTCAAACATTGTATCCGACCGAAGGAAGGCTGTTGGCGGACGCGGCGCGGCTCACAGCCCGCACTCAGGCACAGAGCTCCGGGGGAATTTTCCCCCTTATTTCTTCTAAGTCCCCTTTAGGCGACCAGGGGTAGCGTTTAGGCGACCAGGGGTAGCGTTTAGGTGACCAGGGGTAGCGTTTAGGTGACCAGGGGTAGCGTTTAGGCGACCAGGGGTAGCGTTTAGGCGACCAGGGGTAGCGTTTAGGTGACCAGGGGTAGCGTTTAGGCGACCACGGGTAGTGTTTAGGTGACCACGGGTAGCGTTTAGGCGACCAGGGGTAGCGTTTAGGCGACCAGGGGTAGCGTTTAGGCGACCAGGGGTAGCGTTTAGGCGACCAGGGGTCGCGTTTAGGCGACCAGGGGTAGCGTTTAGGCGACCAGGGGTAGCGTTTAGGTGACCAGGGGTTGACAATTTAGGCGACCAGGGGTGACTTTTAGGCGACCAGGGGTGAGGTTTAGGCGACCAGGGGTGAGGTTTAGGCGACCAGGGGTAGCGTTTAGGCGACCAGGGGTAGCGTTTAGGCGACCAGGGGCGTTGCAGTTCCGCCGAATTGCATTAGGGGCCCTGCAGTAGGCAAACGTTAATCCCCCCTAGTCAGAGGGTCATTTGCCTACTTCCCAGGTTTACCCGGGTTTTCCAAAACACCTGGGGCACATTTTCAGGAACCACGTTTTTTGTTGCAAAAATTTCTTCTAAGTCCATCTCCGTGAAAGATATTGCCCAATGGTTCCCGCGGAGGAGAGCTGCCAGGCGGACACATACTGCAATAACGGCCGCCCTGGCGCTCTGGAGGATTATATCCTCGAAATTTCTTCTATGTGCCCATTCCAGCGGGCAACTTGCGAACATGGTGTCCGACCATGGAAGGCTGTTGGCGGGCACGGCGCGGCTCCCAGCTCCCGCTCAGGCACGGAGCCCCGGGGGATTTTCCCTCCTCATTACTTCTAAGTCCCCATTCCAGCGGGGAACTTGCAAACGTGGTATCCGACCACTGAAGGCTGTTGGCGGGCACGGCCCCACCAGCGCAACACGGCACTTCCTATGACTCGGGTCCGACGCAGGAGGAGCGGTCCTCCCGGCCCCACCACCGCCACACGGCACTTCCTATGACTCGGGTCCGACGCAGGAGGAGCGGTCCTCCCGGCCCCACCGCCGCCACACAGCAATTCCTATGACTCGGGTCCGACGCAGGAGGAGCGGTCCTCCCGGCCCCACCGCAACACACATAACCACTGACCGATTGGCAATCATGACCCGCCATCGGAGGGCCCCTGCCGGCCCCGGCCTCGCGCCGGGGTGTTCGGGTGGACGGTTCCTTCGGCCTGCGGGTCGACCTCTGAGCGTTGGCCGGTACCGCAACACACACACAACCACTGACCGATTGGCAATCATGACCCGCCATTGGAGGGCCCCTGCCGGCCCCGGCCTCGCGCCGGGGTGTTCGGGTGGACGGTTCCTTCGGCCTGCGGGTCGACCTCTGAGCGTTGGCCGGCACCGCAACACACATAACCACTGACCGATTGGCAATCATGACCCGCCATCGAAGGGCCTCTGCCGGCCCCGGCCTCACGCCGGGGTGTTCGGGTGGACGGTTCCTTCGGCCTGCGGGTCGACCTCTGCGCGTTGGCCGGCACTTCCCTCCCGTTACCCCCCACCCCGGCAAAGGGTGGGGTTGTGACAAAACGGCACTTCCTATGACTCGGGTCCGACGCAGGAGGAGCGGTCCTCCCGGCCCATCTCGCACCCACACCCTGACATATACTGCACCACACCAAACACTGACCGATTGGCAAGCATGACCCGCCATCGGAGGGCCCCTGCCGGCCCCGGCCTCGCGCCGGGGTGTTCAGGTGGACGGTTCCTTCGGCCTGCGGATCGACCTCTAGCGCACCAACCAGCGCGAAACCGCTTTCGTCGCGAGACCGAGATGACCCTGTCGCGTGCCCGTCGGCCACACGGGCCCAGAGATGTCCTACACGGGAGTTCCGCCGCGCTCGCGGGTAGCCCACGCCGCCCCGACAGCTCTTTCTCGATTCCGTGGGTGGTGGTGCATGGCCGTTCTTAGTTGGTGGAGCGATTTGTCTGGTTAATTCCGATAACGAACGAGACTACGGCATGCTAAATAGTTACGCGGCCCCCCGAGCGGTCGGCGTCCGAAAAACTTCTTAGAGGGACAAGTGGCGCTCAGCCACGCGAGATTGAGCAATAACAGGTCTGTGATGCCATTAGATGTCCGGGGCTGCACGCGCGCCACACTGAGCGGACCAGCGTGTGCGCTTGCCCTGCGCCGAGAGGCGCGGGTAACCCTCTGAACCCCGCTCGTGATAGGGACTGGGGACTGCAATTATTTCCCACGAACGAGGAATTCCCAGTAAGCGCGGGTCATAAGCCCGCGTTGATTAAGTCCCTGCCCTTTGTACACACCGCCCGTCGCTACTACCGATTGGATGGCTTAGTGAGGTCCTCGGATGGGCCCCGCCGGAGGCCGGCAGCGGTGCCGGCGGCTGCGTCGAGAAGACGTTCAAACTTGACTATCTAGAGGAAGTAAAAGTCGTAACAAGGTTTCCGTAGGTGAACCTGCGGAAGGATCATTACCGGTTGAGCGGCCAGCGGCCCGCCTTTTGGGGATGGAAGAGAAATCTTCTTTTCCCCGCTCCCAAAACTTTTAGGCCGAGGGGCGCGGAGGGTGTCCCAGCGCGTGAGGCTGGTGCGGAGGGGACGGTTTCGCCCGTTGACGAGCGGGCGGGCCGGCCCGTTACGCCCGCCGCGCGCCGGGGCTCGCCGCGACCCGGAGCCGCATCCGTGGCGGTAGGTTCAGGCATGCAAGGAGTAGGTACCGGGACCCGTGCGGTAGTGTGGCCCGCGGGGATGGCTGTAACGGGGCCGGGGCGTGGGAATTGCGGGTGCTGCACGCGGCGC
>NC_142410.1:1232009-1309509 GCF_059441095.1 Idiotropiscis lumnitzeri
CCGAGTTTTTGCTTCAGCAACCACCGAAGCCGTATTCCACTTAGCCAGTTGGTACTTGTCAGCTCCCTCCGGAGTCCCACAGGCCAAAAAGGGCCAATAGGACTCCTTCTTCAGCCTAACAGCATCCCTTACCGCGCATAACCACCAGCGGGCTCGGGGGTTGCCGCCTCGAGTGGCACTAACCATCTTACGTCCACTGCTTTCGATCGGCTGCCTCAACAATGGAGACACAAAACATGGTCCATTCAACTCAATGTCCCCCCCACCGTGGGCAAAGTTCTGCCGCAGGTGGGAGTTAAAATTCTTTCTGACAAGGGAGGTTTGGGTCTGCCGGGTCAGACCGGCATCCTCCCCCACCGTCAGAGCAAACTCACCACCAGGTTGACAGCTCCACCCCTCTCTTTGCCCGAGTGTCCAAAACATGCAGCCGCAAATCCGAAGACACGACTTCAAAGTCGATCAGCGAGATGCGGCCTCGGATGTCCTGGTGCCAATTGCACTTATGGACACCCTTATGTTTGAACATGGTGTTTGTTATGGACAATCCATGACAAGTCCAGTAACAGAACATCACTCGGATTCAGATTGGGGGGGGGCCTTCCTCCCAATCCCACCCTTCCAGGTTTCACTGTCATTACCCACGTGAGCATTGAAGTCCCCCAGCAGAACGAGGGAGTCTCCAGGTCGAGCCCTCTCCAGCACACCCTCCAAAGACTCCAAAAAGGGTGGATACTCTGAACTACTGTTTGGTGCGTAAGCACAAACAACAGTCAGTACCCGTCCCCTCATGTTTAGGTGGAGGAGGCTACCCTCTCGTCCACTGGGGTGAAGTTCCCTGCCTTTTGCCGCTGCCCGGCTCATATTGCACCCAACCTCTTTGGCCCCTCCCACAAGTGGTGAGCCCATGGGAAGGAGGACCCACGTTGCCTTTTCGGGCTAAGCCCGGCCGAGCCAAATTGGTGCAGGCCCGGCCACCAGGCGCTCGCCAACGAGCCCCACCTTCAGGCCTGGCTCCAGAGGAGGGCCCTGGTGACCCGTTTCCGGGCAAGGGAAAACAAGGTCCAATAATTTTGTGCTTCATCCATCTTAAATTGTACTACATTTAATTTTGCACATGAAGCACTGCTGTTCACCAACCGCACCAAACTCATTCCCAATTTGTTCTCCCAATCCATTCTGTTTTGAACAGATACAACTTTCAGCGAAGATGTGCAATGTTGGGACCAGCAAGTTTTCTAATAATTGGTCCAAAGTGAACATTGAAGTTATAAATGTAAAACTGGGGTCATTACACTGAAAAAAATCATCATCAAGTAAGCAGTGAGTCTGGATATACGGGAATAAATTAGATCTACGGAGGGGGAATTTGAGTGATAAATCTTTAAAGTTTGCCAGTGTATTATTTACGTACAAATAAAACTAAAAATGCATTGTTTCTGCCGATGTTTGATATAGCATGCTGGAAGAGATGGAAGTCCGATGTGGAGCTGCTGAAGCTGCTGCCTCTGTGACCTGACTCCGGATAAGCGGCGGATAATGGATGAATGGAAGATACACTGAAACAAGTAGATACATTTTGGGAGCACATTCAATTTAACACACTTCACCCATCCTGCTAAGTATACTTGAAGTGATCTCCATTTTTTTAAGTCACAATCCTGAGTTTTGCATGTTCCTTGTGATATTAACGCCCACATAAAAACAAAAGCTTTCTCCACATCCAGCATAACAACCACGAATGGTGATAGATTTTTCTTTAGCTTTCGACTCAACATCAGACTGTCATGGTCCGTTCCGTCATGTCATGTTTTTGGTTATGTTTTGCTCAACGGGCGTGGGGGCATTCCCTTCCAGCGCGTGTCGTGTTGGCTGGAGAGACGCGCCCACCAGCCACGCACCTGTCACTCGTTGACTCTTTGATCTCCTCGCCGCTGGAGAGACGAGCCACCTGCCCCGCACCTGTTACTCGTTTTCTCATTTATTATTCACTACTTAAACGCCCGGCGCTGACTATTCGGGGTCGGTGCATTGCCCTATTTCCGGACATCACTGCCCTTACTTTGCCCTTTCTTTATGCCACCGTTACTCTTTGCTCTCGTTCATGCTCATAGCTCACAGCTCACAACTCAGGTTATTTGTCACTGTCCCTGTTTCATAGTCCAGTTTAGTTCTGTCCCGTCGCGTTTTGTTCGTCCTCGTTGTTTCGTTTATTTGTTCCAAGTGCCTTGTTTGCCTTTTTGTTTGTTTTGTTAATTAAACTCCCTTTAAGTTACCCTTGCCTTGGCTTCCCTGCATTTTGGGTCCTCTCCTACCTCCTCGACCCGCTCAGCGTAACACAGACTATCATTTTTCTGCTGTTCTTCTGGTATCTATTGTAAATCTGTTTATTACCTTCTAATTTATATTACACCACATGAAAAGCGCTTTGTCACAGCTCCATCAGTTGTGAAATGCGCTATAAAAAAAATTGTATTGTTTTGTATACGTAAAGTGGCGTAATTGTAATTGACTTAATGATTACGGGCCCAGCGGAGGGCCGCTTCCTTCTGTTGGGACCTGGAGAAGCACACTAAGAATGTGCGCGGAATCTTCCTCTGCTCGGATTGATCTGTCGGAGTATAGTGCTCACTGCAGTGGGGCGACAAAAACATCTGTACCCATCGCCTCCATCAGAACCTCTGAGATGAACTTGAGAAGATCTTTTCCATCTTCTGTACCTTCAAGAATGTTCATTATAAGGAGATTGGCTCTTCGTGATCTTCAGTTAAACTATAGATCAGGGGTGTCAAGATCCAGTCTCAATCTCTTCCGGCTGCAACCCACCTGATTCAAATTATCAACTCATCAGCAAGCTCTGAAGAAGCAGGTGTCCAGCTCATTTGAATCAGGTGTGTTGCAGCCGGGAGAGATGGGAAACATGCAAGACACCGGCCCTCGAGAACTGGAGTTTGACCCCCGGCTATACAACAGTCAAGAGAAAATGTCAATAAATATGAAAAAAGACGGAATGCGTTGGGAGCAATCAACGACACATCTTCTCTCTACATGGCACTAGAAGTCTCCATCGTAACAATTTCTACAAAAAAGTTAAACTGAGGGCAGCAATGGACGAGCCCTCATTTCATGGCCAGCCCTGGAATTCACTCAAAACGGCTGCCTCAAACAAAAAGCATTTGCTTTTTTTGTCGACGCTGAACATAGCATCAAAGTTTTGATCAATTCAATGATAAAGCTAGTGCAAGGGCCTATAATTGCTGATTGTGATTGGTAGTTTGGGGGAAAGCCTAACTTTCCACTTGTCTTACCGTTGAATGCATGTACATCCACAAGCATCGTGCCTTTCCTTTTGTTGGTTGTCCATTCCAGCTGAGTTGGGGGATAAATACGAGAAGTGGGGGCTGGGAGTTGCATTGACAAGAGCAGCTTGTGTTGGCATAGTGACCGGTACTCCATCGGCCCATGGTCTGAAACATACCTGAGTGGGAAGGATGAAAAAATACTCGTTTCAGATTTTGTATGAAGCTCACCTGGATAAAACACTGCAAACATGAATACAATTATAAAAATGGAACACATTCACAGTGTAGCTTTAATTCAATCAGGAAAAAATATATTTGTCTGTGTATAATTCTGGCGACAGTGGAGAACATCGCTGCCTGGAACATATTCCAGGACAACAGGTTTGGCATGGAAGTGACCCAACTGTTTCCCGGATCTGAGTCTAATCAGTCCAACAGTTTTAGACATCACATAAGGCTACGTTCAGTGTCGCCATTTTGCACCACAAGCTGTCTAGGAGCTGACTTATTTCTCCTTATTCAAAATATTGCAAATGATTATAAATGTAATCAGTTGGCAGGCAGTGAGAAGGCCTTCTCGGAATTGTTGTTGTTGATACAATACAATACAACTTTATTTATATAGCTCATTTTACAACAACTGGAGCTGTAACTTTTCATCTGGTGTAATATATATATATATATATATATATATATATATAGCAGGAAATTAGAACACAAATTAAAACACAACTACAAATACAGTACATACGAGAAGAACAGCAGCTGAGCCGATAGCTAAAGAATAAAAATGTGTCTTCAAACGAGTTTTAAAAGTGGACAGAGAGGGTGCTCGGCTAGCATTCAATGGGAGGTCATTCCATAGGGAAGGACCTGCAACAGAAAAGGTGCAATCCCCCTGAGGCTGCGCTTAGTCATCAGCTCCTCTAGCAGCATTTGGTCCGCAGAAATGAGTCAGTGTGCAGGTGAGTAGGTACGCTGGGGCAAGGTCATTTAAATATTTGAAGACCAACAGAAGTATCTTAAAGCAAACTCTAAAGTGCACTGGGATCCAGTGAAGAGAGGCCAAGATTGGGGTTATATGATCCGTCTTCCGCGCTCCAGTTAAAAGGCAAGCCACAGCATTTTGGACCAGTTGGAGGCGCTTGAGCGAGCACTGGCCGACTCCAAAGTAAAGTGCATTACAGTAAAACAAAGGCATGATTACTGTTTCTAAGTGCTGCTGGGAAAGAAAGGGCTTCACTTTAGGTGAAAAAAGCTGGATCAAACAAGAGCACTGATTTAATTTAAAATCACTGTCCAATTTAAACTGTGCATTTAGGCACAAGAAATTGGAGGAAGATGCTGAGTTATTGTTGCTTACTTTACTTAACATTGCCAGAAACTTTTGTATTCTCTCGTGTTAATATTCAAAACTTTTATTTATATAGTACCTTTCATAAAACCCAAGGCTGCTTTCTACAAAGTGTCATGACCCGTCTGTCACGTCATGTCTGTTTGTTTTTACAGCTGAGTGGGGCGTTTCCTCCAGCGCTCGTTCCCGACGCACGTCACCTGAGAGACGCGCCCACCGGCTGCACACCTGACTCTCATTGTGCTCTCTAGTTACGGGCTACTTAAGCCACCGACGCGGCCCAGTCCGCGTCGGATTATTATCCAGCGTTGCTCATGCTCTTGTTCTGTGTACTGATTCTCAGCCTTGTTTATTCAGTGTACTGTAATACCCCGGTTATCGCGGTTAATGGGGACCGAAACCACCCGCGAAAACTGAAAACCGCGAAGTAGCGGCGCACCTTCAAAAATGTTTAAAAAAAACTATACAGGTATACTACAGTATACCCCCCTGTATAAAGTACACCATATAGAATACGGGTAGGGAGAGAGAGAGTGAAATTCATGTTGTAACAAAAAAAAAAAATATTATTAAAACTTATTATTTTTTTATTCCCCAGCCATTATTTTTGTATTTATTCAATTACTTCTTTTTGTATTTATTTAATTACTTCGACTTTTACCTGCTGGTACGCCGTCCGGTGTGCCCTGTGAAATGAAAGGTGGCATTCTTCATTTATTTATTTATTCATTATTCATTCATAACTGACAGGCTCGTGCCCGGGCGGAAGAGGTGCTCCTCTTCGGCTTAATTGTCACGCACGCCGGACCTGCTCCCCCGAAGCGTGTCTCCGTTCGGTTGAACTTGGTTTCATTTCGCCCCGCTCGTGCCCCGGGCGGAAGGTGCTCCTCTTCGGCGTGATTGCCACGCACGCCGGCCGGCCTCCTCCGGAGCTCTCGTACGGTCCAGAACGGAGCGAAATGTCGCCCCGCTCGTGCCCGTGCGGAAGGTGCTCCTCTTCGGCTTAACTGCCACGCACGCCGGCTCTGGTACGGTCCGAACCGCGCGAAACGTCGCCCCCGATCGTGCCCGGGGGAACGTGCTCTTCTTCGTCCACTCTCCTCTTCGCCCACGCTCTTCTTCGGCGCACGCCAGCCGTCTAACCGCTCCAGCGTGCCGCTCGGCGAAACTACAATGTCCCCGCGGATCGGAGCGAATGGAGAGCCCATTTTGTGCCCGGGCAAAATAGTTTTTAATTTTTGAATATTTTTTAGACCCGCGAAGCACTGAACCCGCGAAAGGTGAACCGCGAAATAGCGAGGTATTACAGTATTGCCTTTTGCGTTTTTCTGTGTTTATGACCAGCTATTCCTCGGCTCGCCCTTTGTTCTCGTTTCGCCATTGAATTCCTTCTTATCCTTTCGTGGTAAGCCATTTTCGTTATCCGTGTTCCTTGCCTTTGCAAGCGCTTTCTGTTTAGTTGTTCTTTTCCTGGTGTGTGTTTGTCCGCCAGCGTTTTTTGTTCTCATCATCCTCGACGACTGTAATTGTAGATAGACCCTAGCCATTGATATTCCTTAGTATATATATATATATATATATATATATATATATATATATATTTAGATAATTGATAACCTGACGGTGCTTAATAAATATCTTTGTAAACAGCATTTATCTGTGTCAGCGTTTCAAGAGTCCACCCTCCGTTTTCCAGCCATGGTTGGAAAACGATCGTGACAGAATAATCTGACCATGGACTCTGCTGACACTGAAAAAATTTTCAAAGCTCTGGCCAGCCAGGGGCGCTTAGTGGGTCAACAGGAGACCGAGCTCGCCACCCTGCGCGACGCGGTGGGACTCTTGGCTCATAGTTTAGAGAATTTTGACGCCCGTATCGGTTCCCTCTTCGCGCACGCCGCGTTGGGTTCTGACCCGATCGCTTCCGCTTCCGGTACGCCACCTCCCGGGTTCCCGGTTCGAGAACCCAGTTTACCCCACCCAACCGCTATGGCGGGGAACCCGATCTCTGCGGGCCGTTTGTCCATAATTGCCGGTTGATCTCCGATCAACAGCCCCTCACGTATGCTCACGATAGTACCATAGTCGCGTTCATGATGAGCCTTCTGACTGGCCAAGCGAGTGCGTGGGCCATGGCCGTGAGCGATGCCTGTCCGGACCTTCGGTCGTCTTTCTCCGCTTTCCTGACGGACTTCCATAGGGTTTCACCACCCTATTCGGGGAAAGGAGGCGGGGGGAGAACTGCTGGACTGCACTCAAGGGGGCCGATCGGTGGCATTCGAGCCGCGGAGAGCGGTTTCGACGACTGCGCCCTGCGTACCGTGTTCCGGAGGGGACTGAACTCCGCCCTGAAGGACGAGCTAGCTGTGCGGGAGGACACGGGCTCGTTGGAGGAGCTCATCACCCTGGCCATCCGCCTGGACAACCGCCTGCGAGAGCGTCGCCGAGAGAGAGTGGTCGAGCGGCGTCGTACAGAGCCAGCGCTTTTCCGGGTCCCCGAGCCTCCTCCAGCCGACGAGCCCATGCAGCTGGGAGCGGGTCGCCTGTATTCACTGGAGCGCCAACGACGGCGCAGTTCGGGGGCTTGCTTCTACTGCGGTCTCCAGGGTCACCGAGTGTCTGCCTGTCCGGGACGACCTGCCCGCCGGACGTCACCTCCTAGCCACATCGAACACTGTGAGTCCGCTGCCGACCTCTCCGCGCCCATCCACTGCGGGAAGGAGCGGTCCGGCGTCGGGGCCCAAGGACATCGGGGCGGCAGCCCCAGGGACGTTATGAGACTGGAGGTGGAGGGGGAAATCATGGGGCCGAACACATCCGTTCGCATTCGCGCTCTGATCGACTAAGGAGCAGACAATTGCTTTATTGACGCCGGTTTAGTGGCTGAACTTGGGTGCACAGTGACTGAACTCGACAAATCCGAGAAATTATACGATCTCGACGGGCGACTCCTGGCGGATATCTGACGGTTAACACAACCACTGACCCTGAAAATGTCGGGGAACCACCTCGAGCAGCGTTCCTTTTTCGTGATGCCGTCAAGGGCGGCACCGGTCGTTCTCGGAATACCCTGGCTAAAGGCGCACAACCCGGTCATTGATTGGGGTAGGTTGTCGATCCAAAATTGGAGCCCCTTTTGCTATGCCCATTGCTTGCGTTCCGCGGAGGAGGGGCTACAGGTCAGAGTAGCTCCGATCGAAGCAGTTAATCTCGACAACGTGCCTAAGGCTTACCATGATCTTAGAGCGGTGTTCAGCAAAGAGAACGCCAAGTCCCTGCCACCTCACCGTCCGTACGACTGCGCGATCAACTTACTGCCGAACTCGGTTTTGCCATCGGTTCGTTTGTACAAGGTCTCCCAGCCAGAACAGGCGGCCATGAAGGAGTACATCACAGAGTCCCTGGCCGCGGGGCTGATTAGACCCTCGAAGTCCCCGGTGGGAGCTGGTCTGTTCTTCGTAGAGAAGAAAGATAAATCCCTACGGCCCTGCGTGGATTACAAGGGCTTAAACAACATCACCGTTAAAAATCGCTACCCGCTTCCATTGCTAGACTCCGCGTTTGCCCCCTTGCAATTGGCCACCATCTTTTCCAAACTGGACTTATGTAGTGCCTATCACTTGATCCGAATAAGAGAGGGCGACGAGTGGAAAACCGCATTCAAGAGGCCTCTGGGGCACTTCGAATACTTAGTAATGCCCTTCGGGTTATCCAACGCTCCCGCCGTGTTCCAGGCCCTCATAAACGACGTTTTAAGAGACATGCTCAATGTATGCTGTTTTGTGTACCTCGACGACATCCTTATCTTCTCACGCTCCGCTACAGAACATCAGCAGCACGTCTGGTCTATCTTGCAACGTCTGCTCGAAAACAAGCTCTACGTAAAAGCCGAAAAATGTGAATTCCATAAGGCGTCAGTCCAATTCCTGGAGTTTGTTGTCGAGGACGGGCAAATTAAGGCCGATCCGGCCAAGACTCGCGCGGTGATGGATTGGCCGACGCCATCGTCTCGTGAACAACTGCAGAGGTTCCTGGGCTTCGCTAATTTTTACCGGCGCTTTATCAAGGACTATAGTCGCCAAGCCTTACCCCTCACTCGACTCACGTCCACCAAGACCCGGTTTGCGTGGGCTAGCCGGGCCGAAGCCGCGTTCATCAGTTTAAAAAAATCCTTCACTAACCCGCCTGTGTTGCGTCATCCTAACCCAGATCTGTTTTTCGTTGTAGAGGTGGACGCATCAGATTCGGGAGTGGGGGCCGTCCTTTCTCAGCGTTCTCCGGTCGACCAGAGACTCCACCCCTGCGCCTTTTTCTCCCGCCGACTCAGCCCAGCCGAATCCAATTATGACGTGGGAAACCGGGAACTATTGGCCGTGGTCCTGGCGCACCAGGAGTGGCGACACTGGCTTGAGGGTACCACGGAGCCGTTCACAGTCTACACGGATCACAAGAACCTTTCGTATATCCGGTCCATGAAGCGACTAAACCCCCGGCTGGCGCGTTGGTCCCTCCTACTCAACAGATACAATTATACCCTGACGTACCGCCCTAGGTCCAGAAACACTAAACCCGATGCCCTGTCGCGCATTCACGACTCCTGGGAGGAAGAGGATGGACCCGAGGGGGCCAAATCATCGCCTGGTGGGAGCCCTGCAGTGGGAAGTAGAACAACAGATCCGGGGAGCACAGGACGAGGCCAGCACCCCGGCCGGATGCCCCCCAGGTCGGTTTTTTGTGCTGACCCAACATCGCACGGAAGTGATCAAGTGGGGGCACTCCAAGTTGGCCTGTCACCCGGGCGTCCGCCGTATCCTCGGGCTAATTGGGCAACGGTTCTGGTGGCCGTCGTTGAAGGGAGTCGTCACGGACTATATCAAGGCCTGCCCCGCCTGCGCCGCCAGTAAGGCCTCCCATCAGCCTCCGGCGGGACTCCTGCAGCCATTACCAGTTCCTGCACGCCCATGGTCCAACATCGCCCTGGGTTTTGTCACCGGCCTACCTGTTTCCCGGGGAAAGACAGTCATCCTGACCATTGTGGATTCATTCTCCAAGTCCGCCCACTTCATCGCCTTGCCCAAGCTTCCTTCCACCCTGGAGACGGCCAACCTACTGATTCAACACGTGGTCAGGCTACATGGAATCCCGGACGACCTGGTGTCCGACCGAGGGCCACAGTTCATCTCCCGCGTATGGAAACGCTTCTGCCGGTCCCTGGGAGCGACGTAGAGTCTGTCGTCCGGTTACCATCCACAATCCAACGGACAGTCGGAGCGGGTCAACCAGGACCATGAAGCGGCCCTCCGGTGCGTCTGCCACGATCGGCCTTCATCTTGGGCCGACCACCTACCCTGGGTCGAGTACGCACATAACACCCTGGTCTCGTCTGCCACCGGGCGATCTCCGTTCATGACCGCGTATGGTTACCAACTAGGGCTGGCCGATATGACCTAAAATCAATATCGCGGTAAATTGGGCAATTTTACCTCGATAACGATAAATGCACGATAAATTCCCCCTGAGGACCAAAATCAAAATAAATGCAGGAAATGCATATTAACTGCTTTTTTTAAATTGGTACCTATTACTTTCAGTGAAAAATAAAAGTACAAAAATCATTTGTATAAACATTCCAAATAGCTTGCTTTGCATGATTTGAACACATGTCACAAAGAACAGGAGAAAAAGGGTACCCCTCACAAAATCTTTTTCTGCAAATAGATTGTGCCAAGATGCTGTAATGCCATTTGCAAAGGCCTAGATTTGTGTAAAGGTGTCTTGTAAACAATATAAATCATGCCATGTGCAAAGGAGCTAGTCGCCTGTAAACGAAATGCTGAATAAAATGAAAAAAATGTCAATGGAATGCCAGTGCCAAATAAACGCGTGTGCTTCATCAGGAAAATGTGCCATCTCCAGTACGCTGGTGCACGGTCGCCACTTGTCGTCTATGTACTGCACATTCAGGCTCAAACAGGGATCCATGTTGCGACTCGACCACAAGTCGGATGTGGATGCAAAATGCCTGACATGTCTCCGCTCGCGTACCGATGTTGTCCATATTGGGAAGTACGGTTTGCAACAAATATTTTCGTACCTCTTGTCGGCTACTTTCATGAGGCGTTTAAATCCTGTGCGCTCCACTGTAACTCGAGGAGCTATATCTCGGCTATCGCGTCCACCTCTGAGACCCTCTCTCGTATGGTGTCGCCTCCGTTATGGGCTGTTGTCAATTGTCCAACCTTGCTCCTCACTTTGAACCTTTAGCATAAGCTCCAAGTCAACAGCATGGTAGCGTTGTGGGTGGTGAAAAAGAAAAGTTTGGACGCGCTGTTTTGGTGCTTACGACGCACTTTGTAGTTTATGTTCTTTTGCTTAAACATCGTCTTTATGGAACCCAGAACATTTCCAAACGACAGATGTCGAATTTCTTTTCGGGACAAGCGCGACAGGAACAATTTCAACTAACGTTACTTCGTCTTCAGCCGTGTCAGCCGCTTCTAAATTTGAATCGCCAGCCACGAACGCGTCTTGTTTACATTCTTGCTCAGAAGGGTGGAGTCACGTGACGACACGTGCTATCGCCGTCTTAAAGGGGCATGAACATCACCGCAGATGGAAAAGACTTCTTTCAAATTTCCCCATTGTGGTACTAATAAAGGACATCTTTATCTTTATCTTTCTTTTTTTTTTTTTTCGACACCGAATTTACCGACATGGGCAAAATGATGTCGGTCATTGTAATAAATTTCGGTAACGGTAAATTTTCGGTTTATCGCCCAGCCCTATTACCAACCACCGCTGTTCCCCCAGGCGGGAGTGGAAGAGGTCCCATCGGTCCAGCGCCACCTCAAAAGGGCTCACCGCGTCTGGAAGGAGGCCGGGCGGCCCTGTCCCGCACAGCGGAATTTTATGGCCCAGTCCGCGTCGGATTATTATCCAGCGTTGCTCATGCTCATGTTCTGTGTACTGATTCTCAGCCTTGTTTATTCCGTTTATTGCCTTTTGCGTTTTTGTGTGTTTATGACCAGCTGTTCCTCGGCTCGCCCTTTGTTCTCGTTTCGCCATTGAATTCCTTCTTATCCTTTCGTGGTAAGCCATTTTCGTTTCGCAGAGACCGGAAGCTACAGAGGGGCACCTACCAGCAAAAAAGGGTCAAGTTCTCAGCTCTGCTTATAACTATGGCCTGCCTTTTCCATCTTTTGATCTTGTTGATTTCTGATGTGATTACTTTCCTATTTAGCCAGTCCATGATGTGGTCGTGTCTTGCAAGGCTCCGGGACATCTTGTCAGGCTACATGATCTCACTCTCCCAGTGGCACTATAGTTGTCGCCATGGCCAGGTCTTGAGGACGGTCTCCAAGGTGCTGGAGGGATATCAACACGGGAACAATTCACCACCAGCAGGAAACTACACCAGTTTAGTCAGTGAAGTGGGGGTGGGGGATACAATAATACAACAGCCTGAGAGACACCATTTTCCCCTGACCAGGAGTGTGAGATGAGGGTAGACCTCAACAGGCAACTCCAGTTATCCACAGAGATCACCACCAGATTTCTCCTCTCTGACATAGTAGTGTGGTCCAGTAAGGTACGAGTTTTGCACTAACTAACTGAGCCACAGTACCAAAAGAGGAGGGGATTGAGGTTTCCATGCGAAAACAGGAAAAGTACTCGGAGTTGGCTGCTGTGTGCCAGGAGGTTGGCTAGAAGGCCACCATTTACACAGTAGAGGTGGGATACCGAGTCTTTTGAGGGACACAGAAGTGACTAGAGTGAAGCTGAGACTGAACATAAAGGAGCAGCCAGAGGATATTGAGAAAGGCATCTTTTGGCTCTGGCTTAAGAGGAAGGACAGAAGCAGGGTAAGTGGAAACAAATCCAGACAACATTGCAGGGGTAAACCTATCAGCTGCAGGGAGTCACAGGGGGACATGCCGGTCACTGTTCTGCTGCAAGCAGATATTCCAGTATTAAAGGAGCAAAACATCTGTGATTAGTGGTTCCTGGCTTAAGACCCTGCAGCTGACCTGTGGGCCCTGGAGGAGATGGTACAAGCAGTAATGCCAAGCAAGAAATACCACCTACCTGTACATTAACATTAATATAAACATAATGAAAGGTAATTTGAGGAAATGTTTATTTGATAATTGTGTCTCAAAGTGATTCATTTCAAAAAGGTTTGTGACCCTGGGTTAGAGCCACTGCCACTGCTTATGTACCTGAGCAGCCTCCAAACCACAAGCAGCCCATTCACACACAGGGTCTACCCCCAACTAAGTAGCCAGCAACCTATAACTCTCAAAAACCGTAAGATCAACATAGCTGTCTTCTCTCTGTTGCTTTTTGTGGGTGGTCTGTTATTCTTGTGGATTACATATGCAGCTGTTGAATCTGCCACAGTGGCTTTCGGTGGCAGCAGAAGTAATGAGACAGCCATTATTGTTTGCTCTAAAGTGTTTGCGTGCTACCTTCAGAGCAAACACAAGGTAAGCATTTCACCTTGCTTTACTTTAGCTTTGCAATTTCTGCACCAGACACACCCACCCCCACACGCACACGCGCACACACCCCCACACGCACGCGCACACACTTGCTGACTTCTTACTTTGATCAGCAACCTAATTTCAAGTGGTTAAACCTCTCTCCTGAGCCATGTGGTTGATGTAGGAAATTAGTGACTAGTTGTGTTATAGCATGCGAGTTATAATGGGGAGCGGTTAGCCTGCATGCCAACTGCTATTGTCTACTGGCAATGGGAGACAGCTTTAACTAAATACTGTATTAAATACGAAAGGTAACGCTCTGTACTTTAGCACTGCCGCCTGTGTTCATACTGTAGTAATGTTAGAAGGATTTGTGATTTGTAGAAAACTTGGATTTATTACAATTTTGGTAATGTCTGAATCCTTAACTTTCATTAACATATATCTGCTCATGGGACTGCCTGCATTGGGCTTTATTTTATCTTCTCTCAATGCATGAGTCTTCAGAGGTAAAGCAACATACGGCTTTCACTGCTCATTGGCTGTTACATGATGCAGAGGGTAGGCTAATGCTGGAGAGTTGTTTCAACAGAGCGGCTGGGTGCGGCCAATAGAGCCCAAATAACCCAGTTATTAATTGATTACTCATCAGCCATCTGATTAATAAAAAAGCTGATGACACTAATTTCCAAAATGCCAAATATCAGCCCTGATATTTAGCAATAATACCAATAATCGGTCAATCACTAATTTAAAGACTAGCAAAAAATCTTTGTAACTCAAATAAAGGACAAGACAAATATGTCACCTACTTTAGCAAGGGTTTTTCCAGTTCAGGTGATGGAGTGAAGGCACAGAGGCAGCAGGCAAGCAGAAACCAGCCTTGCAGGTTAGGATGCTCTTCACTCAGGCCCCATGTGTGGTAAACCAACTGCGCCAGGATCTCATCTTTCAGCATAGTTTGGTTCTGTGCTTTCTCAATGATGTAGTTTCCCAACATCTGCTCCTGAGAGTGGCTGAGGTCTGACTCACCTGTGAACCGCATGATCTAAGGAAAAAGTATAATGAAAATTGTAAATGACAAGAACAACAAATGAAGTATGTTGTGATCCTTCCGATACCAGTTTATAAATTTCCAGCGCAGTACGGGCATCTTCTGGTTCAAGAGAGGTCAGGGCTCTTTGGAGGGGGGTTCCCTGAGGTTGACACCATGTATCCTGTGGAGGGATTTATATTTTAATTAAAGGGGAGCTTATATATATATATATATATATATATATATATATATATATATATATATATATATATGCATACGCGATTGGACACTTTAAATTCCCTCTGGGTATGATTGTGAGCGGGGATGGTTGTAACTAGTTCGGGGTGTACCCCGCCGACTGCCCACAGATAGCTGGCTCCACCGCCCACGACCCTTTTGAGGACAAGTGGTACAGATAATGAAAGGATTAATGACATATTGGTTAATATTATTACCGTATTTTTACGACCGCAAGGTGCACTTTGAAGTACCAAATATTCCATGAAACAGCCGAGGCGCCATGTGCTATTCTGTTGAGTAAAGGGCCTGTTCCCCCTAAGGGCTTTTTAAAGTGCATGTTAACACACTCTGCTGGTTAAAGTCTGAGGCCACTGTGCACAAAATTGACTGTGACAAACAAATTCTGTGAATACCTCTTTTGGGGATGGTTTGAGACAATTAGAACAGACCAGTATGTACGTGCAGGAGAAAGCTGGAAAAAGGGCAGCTGTCCATGATGTCGTAGTCTGTCTTTTCATTCATGTTATTGCAAGCAAGAAACATCACAGTTTTAGACAACAGACTCAGCAACAAAAAAAACGCTGCCCAAAGCACACCACTCACATCTCTCTAACCAGGCATCATGTCCTCGGCTGCTCATCTGTTCGTCCACCTTCATCCACCGGGTGAGTAAACGCAATTATGGTTTCGTGCACCACCACATGCAACACTTTCACCCTTCTCATGGAAAGACTTTTCCTGCTAGAGGGACGTGTTCCCCAGCTAGAGTAGAATAATGTGGTAAGCGTAAATGTGGCGGACACGACTGTTAGCACGGGTTGTAGCCAACCTGCTAGTCCGGTTAGCATTGGCCGTAAATGGCTTGCTAATCGCGGTGAGCCTGTTAAGACACAGAGCAGTTCCATTCCACCTTGGTCTTCTGGGTCCCGCACTTTAGGGCACTTTAGGT
This sequence comes from Idiotropiscis lumnitzeri, assembly GCF_059441095.1. Classification (NCBI taxonomy): domain Eukaryota; kingdom Metazoa; phylum Chordata; class Actinopteri; order Syngnathiformes; family Syngnathidae; genus Idiotropiscis; species Idiotropiscis lumnitzeri. The sequence goes on from NC_142410.1 coordinate 1,247,371, forward strand.
GACTCCATTAACCGCAACATTAAACTTGAACATCCACCCACAGTGTATTCCTGGGGCCAGAGCACCCGACGTTGAAGCTAATCTTATGGAGCTGGCACGCAAGAGACGTAGACACCAGCGTAGTGCAAGCAACGCAAGCCATTCAGATATAGTGATACACATCGGCTCCAATGAGCTCACAAAGAAAAACATAACAAGGACTTGTGATCTCGCCAGAAAGATGGGTTGGCATCGAGTAATAGTCTCTGGCCCCTAGTTTGCGAGAGGCAATGATGAGAGGTTTAGCAGATTATTCTCGCTTAATCGGTGGCTGGCTAGATTTTGTAGTGAGCAGGAACTGCAGTTTGTAGATAATTGGCCTTCTTTTTGGGGCCGACCTGACCTGCTGAAGATGGACGGCCTCCACCCTAACTGGGAAGGCGCCATCACTCTTTCCAGAAACAGATTATTGTTGGAGCCTTCCATGAGGCGAATAGGGAGCATGAGGCAAATAGGGAGCCTGTAAAGAAGGGTATGGAGTCTGTAAGGCTAGAGCTAAGTAGCGCGATGCTAGACTTAGACAACACACATAGCTTTTCTTTTAGATTAGAGCGCGAAACACCATACGCTGTTGCATCACATACTGATACAATTTCTACCTGGTGGCAATACATGATGGGTTTAAGCATTCCTCCTTGGTTGTTCTTATCGACGACGAGGCATTCTCTCAAAATAATACCACTCGAAAGATGATACCACTCGAAAGCTGACAAATAACTATCGGATTCCAACCGTCGTAATTTCTCGCCCCATTTATAGTTGCTCGAGGTACAATACGGAACCTAGGCAACGCAATCTTATTGATATTATGACCAGGAGTCCTATCACGCGGAATAATTTAGATAAGCCTATTTTATTGAAACTCTTTTTTTTTTCATATTAGATCGCTCTCATCGAAATCCCTGTTAGTTAATGACCTTATTAGAAACCATAATCTTAACATGATTGGTCTTTGCGAGACCTGATTAAAACCAAATCAGTTTTACCGCTAAATGAGGCCTCGCCTCCAAACTTCGTGAGCTCACATGTTGCGCGCCCTCATAAGAAAGAGGGGGTGTAGCTCTCATTTCCGAATCTAATCTAAAACTTAGTCCTCGTTCTAGCAACTCCTTTAAAACATTTGAAGTTCTCATTATGTGATCCACAGCTGCGCTGCCGTTTTTTAATAAAAGCGCAGTTCATTACCGTCCCCCTGGCTCGTACTCGGGCTTTTTAGATGAATTTTCTGAATTTGTGGCTGATTTGGTAACTCATGCAGATAATATACTTATCATGGGCGACTTCAACATTGATATGAATCTCCCGTCAAAACCACTTACCGTGGCGTTTCAGACAATAATTGATACTTTTGGTCTCACCCAAATAATAGATGAAGCGACGCATAAAAATGGTAATACGTTAGATTTGGTAATAACCGCAGGCTAAGCATCCTCAAACCTAATCGTATTCCCATATACTACTGCTATATCTGACCATTACTTTCTCAAATTTGAAGTCTTGGCTCATTGCCATCGTTCTGACCACAATCAGAGCTATAGCAGCCACAATATTAGCACCTCGACCACCACTGCGCTCTCTGAGCTTGAAGTGAAATATGGTTTATTAATGTTGTTTTACCACATAAATGCTGCATAATAACCATTTTATACCTATATACACGCGTTAGTAGATGTCTGTGTCTATGTGTTATGAGAATTTGCACAGGCTGTGTCTATGTGTTGTGAGAATTTGCACAGGCTGCATCTATGTGTTATGAGAATTTGCACAGGCTGTATCTATGTGTTATGAGAACGGGAATAATTGGAGAGAATTCGTACAGGGCCTAAGCACCAGGAATGTCTGACTCATGCGAAAAGGTACAGCCGATAACGAAACGGGAGTGAGGATTGGCAAAGGCCAAAGTTGTGCGAAGGGCCATGCGAACCATCAAAGCGCACTCGAACGGGAGGGGATGGGGTGCGATATTGGCTATAAGAATGTGACAGAGGCAAAACGTAAGTAGAGTCGGCTGAGGGTTCTACGAGCGGACGCCCAGCATCGTATTTTTTGCTCGCATTACTGAGGACGCCGGGGCTCTCCGTCCTTCCAGCACACGGTAATGAGATTTATGTATTGCATGTAATCTATGAGCTGAAATACAATTGTTGCTTGCTTGCTTGCTTGTACACTTTATACTGTGGGTTAAATAAAATGTGCCGCTTGTTTAACGCAGTGAAGTGTTTGCTGTCCATGTAAGTCGCCGACGATCCGCGATCCTGAAGTTAATAATAAGTCATAGCAATTGATCATGAGTTGTGACTATTATATTATTTGATACTGTAATTGATTATAAGCAGTGTCTACTCTAGGGCTCACGCTTGTCTGATTGGATATAACAGACAGCTTAACCCATTGTAGTTCATGCTTGTCTGATTGGATATAACAGACAACTTAACCCATTGTAGCCTGGCGATTGGGTATCAGTCTCGCTACTAGTCACTCTTATTGATGCTGTAATTGATCATAAGCAGTATCAGAATTGTTTCAAAACAGAGCTACTCCCTTTAGCAACTGCTTTGTTTCCTAATAAAGGAATATAAGAGTTTGAGCTTAACGTAGTTCATTAGATGTTGCTGCATCCTGTGTATGAAAGTGTGAGACTGTAAAGTGCTGAGCGTGTGACTGGTGGAGCGGACAATTGAACGCACGTTGGGGCCACTCCCTCTGGGTGGCCAATACATGATGATCCCTCAGAAGCACCCCCAGGAGGCGGAGACAGCTGTGGCCCTCCGGGAGTCCGGGATGTGAGTATGTGAAGGCCATGAGGAGGGAATGAAATTTTCTACTGGAATGAAATTTTCTACTGATTTTCTACTAGAATGAAATTTTCTATTGATTTTTAATTTTTTACTAATTTTTAATTGTTTGATGATTTTTAGCTTTTGGCAATTGATTTTTAGCTCGTGTTTAACAATAAAACAAGGTGTTCGAGTGATGACCTCAGTCGTCTGAGGTCATGAGAGGGAATAAAGGAATACAGTGAACCCTCGCTACTTCGCGCTTCACCTTTCGCGGCTTCAGTGCTTCGCGGGTCTAAAAAATATTCGGGGGCATTGTAGTTTCGCCGAGCGGCACGAGGGGGCGCTGGAGCGGTTAGACGGCCGGCGTGCGCCGAAGAAGAGCGTGGGCGAAGAGGAGAGTGGACGAAGAAGAGCACGTTCCCCCGGACACGATTGGTGGCGACGTTTCGCGCGGTTCGGACCGTACCAGAGCTACGGCCGGCGTGCGTGGCAGTTAAGCCGTAGAGGAGCACCTTCCCCGGGCACGGGCGGTTCCAAGCGGCCCCTAAGTTTAACCGAATGGAAGCTCCGGAGGAGGAGGGAATGCTCGCGTCACAGTAAGCCGAAGAGGAGCACCTTCCCCGGGCACGGGCGGTGCCAAGCGGCCCCTAAGTTTAACCGAATGGAAGCTCCGGGGGAGGAGGGCGGGCGTGTGTCACAGTTAAGCCGAATAGGAGCACCTTCCGCCCGGGCACGAGCGCGGCGACATTTCGCTTCGCTCGGGACCGTGCGAGAGCTCCGGAGGAGACCGGCCGGCGTGCGTGGCAGTTAAGCCGAAGAGGAACAACTTCCGCCCGGGCATGAGCGGAGCGCGAGGCTGTCAGTTATGAATGAATTAATGAATAAATAAATAAATGAAGAATGCCACCTTTCATTTCACAGGGCACACCGGACAGCGTACCAGCAGGTAAAAGTCGAAGTAATTAAATAAATACAAAAATAAGTAATTGAATAAATACAAAAATAATGGCTGGGGAATAAAAAAATAAGTTTTGTTTTTTTGTTATAACATGAATTTGACTCTCTCTCGCTCTACCCGTATGTATATATATATATATATTTATTTTTTTTAAAAGCATTTTTGAAGGTGCGCCGCTACTTCGCACTTTTTTTTTTTTAAGCGTTTTTGAAGGTACGCCGCTACTTCGCGGATTTTCAGTTTTCGCGGGTGGTCTCGGTCCCCATTAACCGCGATAACCGAGGGTTCACTGTCTAAGAGTTTGAGCTTAACGTAGTTCATTAGATGTTGCTGCATCCTGTGTATGAAAGTGTGAGACTGTAAAGTGCTGAGCGTGTGACTGGTGGAGCGGAACAGGGTATGTGGTGCAAGAATGGAATGTTTTAGGACAGACGGTAATAACCGCAAGGAGGGGGCGGAGACGAGATAACTCAAGCCACAACCAGGAGGAGCCACCACGTGATTCTTCAGGGGAAGAAAGACCAATAAGAGCAAGCTAAAGTTAACTGCAGGATACACATAGCCAATAGAATCATGACAGGATGCCTTTGTTGCTGTGCCATTTGCATATTGTATAGTATGAATCGTTACTGGGCAACTCGGATGTAGAGTACGTCTGCTGGTGGCAACAGAGGCGTACCGAGTTGTATTGAGAGGGACCCGAGACCCAGGTGCATGTAGAAGTTTTGTGTATTAGGAATAAATCCACTCGTGCGTGAAAATGCCGGCTTCCTGATACCTTTCTTTTGCAGAACGAGCGCGCATATTGTTGGATGAGTGAGAGTTGGGTAAAGTCACAAATTGGAGTCAGATTACTAATTTGAGTTTACATTGGTTTAAAATCAAATTCTAACATTGATTTAAAGCTAAATTCCAACACTAATTATATTGGTACATTTCATGTTCTCACATACAACTTTAATGTCGCTCTGTTAAATGCGCTTGACTCCGTAGCACCTTTAAAAACTAAAACTCGTCCAAAGAGGCTTACAGAGAGGTTTACAGAGGAAACACGCATACTTAAACGATCATGTAGGAAGCTTGAGCGCAAATGGCGTGCGACCAAACTTGAGGATTTCCATCAGGCATGGTGCGATAGTTTACTAATATACAAGGAGGCACTCGATTTAGCCCAAAACTAATTATTTCTCTAGATTAATTGTCTTACATAGAACAACCCTAAATATTTGATACCGTAGCAATGCTAACTCATCAGCATCCAACCTCTGATAGTTCTTCCTATCCAGCACACGATTTCATGCAATTCGTTACTCGGAAGATTGAGTGCATTCGGGATGAGATTAAAGACACTGTTCTTAAAATCCCGTTGAATTCCGCGATTAATGGTGTTAATAGGGGCATTAGGGCTGATAACTGCCCGACAACCTTCTCTCAATTTAAAAAAGTATTTCTTGAAAACCGAACAAAAATGGTAAGTGCGGCAAAACCGACAACTTGTGTGCTCGATCTGCTTCCTGGCAAACTAATTAAAGAACTGTTTACGACCCGAGGACAGTCTGTTTTAAATATAATTAATCTATCACTTACCACGGGTATAGTACCAGCAGCTTTTAGGGCGGACGTTATCAGACCTCTACTTGAGCAACCAAACCTCAACCCAGTGAGTCTCAACAACTATAGGCCGGTTTCAAATCTTCCGTTTATTGCAAAAATTCTTGAAAAAGTTGTAACGCAACAACTTAATGAATATATGACTGCTAATAATCAATTTGAACCATTCCAATCAGGTTTTAGAGCCGACCTCTCTACTGAGACAGCCCTTGCTAAAGTTACTAATGATCTCATAGCTATGGACGCCGACACCTCATCAATATGACTCTTACTCGATCTTAGCGCCGCTTTTGACACAGTTGATCATAACATATTATTAAAACGGCTTAAAACGTGTGTTGCAGTTCAGGCTCAGCGCTTTCTTGGTTTAATTCTTATCTGTCATAGAGGATGCACCGTGTAATTCATGGCAATGCGACTTCTGACTTTTGTAAGATCACATGGCAAGTTCCGCAGGGATCGGTACTTGGACGTCTATTGTTTAGCATCTACATGCTACCGCTTGGTGATATTATACGTAAATGTAACATTAGTTTTCATTGTTATGCGGATGATACACAATTATACATGCCGCTGAATATAACATATCCTCTATAAATTAGAGGCATGCCATGCCGAAATTAAACAATGGATGTCTTTCAATTTTAAATAAATTGTTATATTTGACGCAACGATGTTGTTTCAAATGCACATTAAAAATATTACTAGAACTGCATTTTTTCATCTGCGCAATATTGCTCAAATTCGTCCAATTCTATCAACTAGTGACGCAGAAATCTTAATCCATGCGTTTGTTACGTCTCGCCTCGATTGTCGAAATGTTTTGCTCTCAGGTCTCACCATGTCTCGTATTAATAGTCTGCAGTTAGTTCAAAATGCAGCAGCTAGACTCCTGACTAGGACGAGAAAGTTCGATCGTAATCCCCGAAACTAACCAATTCGCATTGGCTTCCGGTCCACTTGAGATGTGATTTTAAAGTTTTGCTACTTACCTCTAAACTATTGCATGGCCTATCACCTTCCTATCTCGTTGACCTCGTGGTACCACATGTTCCGTCCCGAAACCTTCGTTCACAAAATGCTGGTCTTTTAGTGATCCTGAGAGCCAAAAAGAAGTCCACACGTTCAAGAGCGTTCTCTAGTCGGGCACCAATGCTTTGGAATGCACTACCCACAGATATTAGAGGCACCACCTCAGTAGAAATGTTCAAAACACTATTAAAGTCGCATTTATACACTTGTGCATTTAGTTGAACTATTTGCTGGCCTGTTTACTGCCGCTTCTTTTCTCTTTCTGCCCCTTCTCTCCTGGCTGGGGAATTAGGTGACGGTGACCTGCTAGGAAATTTAATTTAATTGACCAACTGGGCTGGGACCTTTTCCACTAAAGTCATCCTCCTGCAGCGCGTCATCTGATCATTTTATTTATATACCTTAGCATCTAATCAAATTATTTGTTGGCCTGTTTACTGCCGCTTCTTCTCTTGACCCACTATGAAGATTACGGCACTGACCAACCGGGCAGGGACCTGCTCTGCAAAAGTCGTGTTCGTGCAGCGCCTCATCTGATTTACTTATACATTTCAGTACTTAGTTGAATTACTTGTTGTCCTGTTTACTACTTTTCTTCTTTCTTCTGTTACCCAGTTACCCGGCTTGGGAATTAAGCGATGGTGATTCACTTGGAAGTGGCTGTTCTGATTCTACACCAACTGACCGGTACAAGATTGAAGGCTGACCACATCTTCGGAGGTACTGGCATGGAGATTATGGCCCTGATCAACTGGACGAGGACCCGCTCCACTGAAGTCATCTTCCTGCAGCACTTCATTTGATTAACTCTTACATTTTCTCAGCTAACATTGTATAGCATCATTTTATGTGTCAAATGTTGCCCACTTGGCATCCATTGCAGCCTGGTCATCCTGGAAGGGGGATTCCCCCATCTATGGTCCTTCTCAAGGTTTCTCACTTTTCCCCTAATGGGGTTTTGAGTTTTTCCTTGCCCTCCTGGGGTTTAAGATCAGGGTATGTCGATTGTGGTTATGTAAATCCCTTTGAGCCTGTCTGTGATTACGGGTTATACAAATAAAATTGACTTGACTTGACCTGACTGAGTGGCTGAGGCTGATAAGTAGTGATGTGTCCTCTGTGTCAAGACTCTGATGCGTGTACCGATTAAACTGCGAGCGAGTATTTGAAGCGCGCCCCGAGAAAATGCTCAAGTAATGTAGGTGATGATGTTCGAAGCCTCGAAACTGGCCGTACCATGTGACCAGTTCAGGAAGCGCAGCAAGAAACGCAGTTTCTGATTGAAGCAGTAACGAAACGTCATGGAGGTGTCCCGTTTTGTGAGGATTTGGGTAAGTTTTGTGAGAAGTTTGTAATTCGCTTGTAGATTTATATTATCAAGTTATCACTGTTGTGGAGCAATTCAGGATGATAAAGAGTTTCCCCTGTTTGGGAACACTTTTATCTTATTACTACAAAAAACGGAATGAAATAAATTCATCAGAATCAAATTATATTTTAATAGGATTTTTTGTTACAATAAAGAGATGGAATACAAGAACAACAAATAACCATTAGTGGAATCAGTTAAAGCAATGATCGCCTCAGATGATTTAGTCCAGTGGTTCTCAATTATTTCCTGTCACGCCCACCCTCTACCAAGAAGAAAACAATTCGTGCCCCACCACCACCATTTTTTTTTTACATTTCGTACTAATGTCTTTGTATATTAATGTTAGATTGTCAATAAAATATCCCTTAACAAAGCTAAATTGATAAAAAATATATCATTTTGAGAACGATTGTGAGGATCTCGACACTCAGTACTGTTGTGCAAATATTGATGAGATGCTAAATATTTACTATACGTTTTTTTTTCGTTTTTTTTTAACTGTATTAACATGAACAAACCAAACAGTTATTAATACCTACATAATATAGAAAAGACAAAAACAGCCAGAGGGGGATTTTAAACAAAAATTCTATATAAATAACATAAAGCAACAGTTTTAATGTTTACTATACGTTTTTTTTTGTTTACAATACGTTTGACGTCCAACCGCTTCGTTGTGATGACGTCAGCCATTTCCGAGTTTCAGCCTGAGAGAGTCTACTAAATTGCTCACATAGCCGTCGTCTAATTTTATATTTAGATACGTAATGGTTGCAATACAACATTTCTGTTCATAGCTGCTGGCTCTCCGCCCAAACACGGTTTGAGTCAGACTTCTGTTAAAAGTCGAGCATACATCGAAGCAATTCATTTTAGCGATGAGCGCGCTTCGCGCCTCCATGCTCGCCTCCTCGTTAGAACGCTATTCGCTTGCGGAGTTGTTTATTTGCCATCACGTAGCTTGTGGCTTCTGCTGTGCGCGGACTTACATATAGTTTAAATAAAGTCTGGCGCAAGATAGCTTGGCGCGGTGCATTTTAGTAGCGGCGAAAGAAATCACTTCCAGGTCAACGAGCGACAGGGCGACGCTTTTTGTAAGCAGGGCGACACTTTTTTAAACCAGTACTGCGTGAACTAGGGGCACAAACAGCTTTTGACGAGCTCAAACTCGTCTGAGATCGCCTTTTTCGGTCCCAAAACTATGCAAAAAAACATGTTCCCCAGGGTCCCACGCGCCCCCCTCAGCATTGCCCCTGGGGGGGCGTGCCCCACTATTTGAGAATCACTGATTTAGTCATATGCGGTTAATACGTTAAATGGCCAACAAATCATTATATGTATTTTCAAGCACCTTTCGTTCACGCATATAGCGTATACCTGTACTTTAAGACCTCTGGGCAAAAAACATTATAGGTTTAGTGAATGGAAATCGGCTAATTTGAAATTAATCACCATGTCTGTAAATGATGGCAACGAGGCTCTTGTCTTGTAACACGTTTTTTTTAATGGCGATACCACTCCAACACTACCCTCACTTGTATGAACAACCTTGTGAGACAATTGTGACACTCAGTTACCGTAAAGGTGCAACACAGTCCCAAATACACATTTAACACCATTAGAAATAGAAATAGAAATAGAAATCCCTTTATTGTCATGACATTATTACATGACAATGTCTGAGTTGAAGGTTCATTTCGATTTGCAACTACCTGTCTGAGTACCAGGGCGGCACGGTGGAAGAATTGTTAGCACGATGGCCTCACAGTGAGAGACAGCATCGGGCGTGGGTTCGATCCCGGCTCCGGCCATCCTGTGTGGAGTTTGCATGTTCTCCCCGTGCTTGCGTGGGTTTCCTCCAGGTACTCCGGTTTCCTCCCACATTCCAAAAACATGCATGGCAGGCAGATTGAACACTCTAAATTGCCCCTAGGTATGAGTGTGAGCGCGGATGGTTGTTCGTCGCTGTGTGCCCTGCAATTGGCTGGCAACCAGTTCAGGGTGTCCCCCGCCTACTGTCCGAAGATAGCTGGGATAGGCTCCAGCACCCCCCGCGACCCTAGTGAGGACAAGCGGTACAGATGATGGATGGATGGATGTCTGAGTACCATATGAAATATTGCACTGCCAGTCACACCTGCTTCAATAAAATCCAGTGCCCAACCCCGGCTGAATCACAAATTACGACAATGAATCAATGTTAGACTTGGGCACACTAAGATAGTGGTGGTTCAATGGTAAAGGGCTTTGTTTGGCGTCCACTGAAATGCGGGCTCGATTCTCACAGAAGTTATTATGTAATAATCGGTGTTCCTTTTCCAACACAAGATTGATTCGATAATTAATTTTCTAAATATTGCATGGCGTGATGTGGTTAATGCTTTGGTTGACATGATCCTCCAGGATTCACTTCCCTTATTTATTGTAGAGGACAGTGCGTTCAGTAAACGTTTTGCTACTTTGAACCCTACCTATATTCTCCCTACCAGATAGGTATGTATGGATGGATATAAAAAAAACAGACTGAGGCGCAGTTGCAAAAAACATTTTTTTGAATAAAAATGACCAAGATAAAACTTTTTGCAAGTACATTTTTTATCCACAACAATCAAAACTCAATTACTGCATTTCCTCCACCCTTTCCATGTCAATTTCATGTAATGAGAACAATACTAATCAAAACTTTGCACAAGAAAACTTCCTTGCATGTCGATATACCCAGGGCAGAACCATCCACCACAGCTGATTGGGCATGGGACACAAGCGCGGGCGTGATCAACCCGCTGCTGGCCACCATCGATGAGGGTGTCTAGTGATCAAGGCCGAAACACCCAGTGATTTGATGGAACACTACTGACGATGTGTCCCAAATTGACATCTTTCCCATTCCAACCATGAGACACAACCCCCATGCCACTCTCAATAGCAAGCCTAACCTCACAAGAATACCATCTATCGGCACAATGGACAGTTTACCATCACGTCCAGTGTTTTTATGATTCTGAGTATCTGGACTAGTCCAGTGACTGCTGTGAAAGGACAGCTGACAACATAGGAAAGTCTGTGTGACAGCCTGGAGAGACTGCTGACAGGAGGGAATAGACCCCACTGGGGCTGACATGGGCTAGCTACCCATGCTGGCAGTCTCTGACACTGTGTTCAGTTTGTTGGAGACACCCGACAAGTGCTACAGAAAGTCTACAAAGAATGACACCCCTAGAGCCTGCGAGAGCGGGGGCGCAAGATGGCTCAATGACTGACCACACGGTTACAGACCTAGGAACGAACATGACTACGAGCAAGAACACGGTGCATGAGACGATGGCAGCAGGACACTCACTTCAGGTCTGCACCTGTGGCTGGGCAAAAGTAACATCAGTTACAGGGTTGAAGATCCACCAAGGAAAGAAGCGGTGTTTGGGAAAGAAGAGTCAAGGGCCTCGCATTGACCAATACTTCTTACGAAGTAATGCGTCAAATCAGTCGAGTGAAGCACAGCGACGGGAAAAAACCCAAAGTTCGCAGAGCATCAGCACCCCTGTCACTGAGGAGGGTATTATAAACACAGAACTGCAGGAGGTAGAACCCACCCAGCCACAGAGACCTCCCAAAGAGAACAAGATCAAAGGGCACAGACCGAGTGTGAAGTGGCCCAAAACTATTGAGAAGAGAGAGTGGGAAACCGTCAATAACGACCTGGTGAAAATCTTGGAGCAACAAGTGGGCACTACAGAGAAAAAGCTGGAACGCATCGGTGACATCATCTACCACTATGGAGAGGAGCGCTTTGGAGTGAACAGCTGGAAAACCACCAACAAAATACCACCACCAACCAAACCTAGGAGGCAACAAGAGATAGAGAGACTGATCAGGGAAAGAAGGGACCTGCGGAAACAGTGGAGAAAAACTTCTGATCCAGAGAGAGAAGGTCTCATGCTGCTCCAGGGGGACATCAAGCTCCGGTTGAAAACCTTACGAAGAGCGGAGAACTTGAGGAAACTTTGCAGGAAGAAGGAACACACAAGAACCCGGTTCTATAAAAATCCCTACGAGTTTGTCAAAGATCTCTTCGTTAAGGACAAAAGCGGTTTCCTGAAAACTTCAAAGAAGGAACTTGAAGAGCACCTGGAAAAGGTCTACCAAGACACGAAAAGGCATGAACAGCTAGCCATCCCACATGATATCCCCCCCCCATTCGACCACCAGAGGTCAACATCGAGACCGGCCCTCCAAAATGGAAAGAAGTGGAGAACATGGTGCGGCGTGCAAGATCAGGATCTGCACCAGGACCAAATGGAGTGCCATATAAGCTCTACAAGAACTCACCAGATGTCCTACGCTATCTTTGGAGGCTAATGAGAATCGTCTGGCAGAAGGGGATAATACCAAAGGCATGGCGAAGGGCTGGAGGTGTACTAATTCCAAAAGAGAAGGACGCGGCAGATATCAGTCAATTTCGGCCAATCAGCCTTCTCAACGTTGAAGGGAAAATCTTTTTCAGCGTCTTGACACAAAGGCTGTCCACCTACCTGGAGAAGAACGAGTACATTGACACATCCGTACAGAAGGCTGGAATTTCTGGATTCTCTGGCTGCGTGGAGCACACCAGTATGATCTGGCATCAGATTCAAGCAGCGAAGAAGAACAAAGGGGATCTTCATGTCATCTTTCTCGACCTAGCCAATGCCTTTGGTTCAGTTCCGCATAGCCTTCTCTGGGAGTCCTTCAACTTCTACCGCGTTCCAACATCCATCACTACCTTGGTAAAATCCTACTTCGAAGACCTGCAGCTGTGCTTCACAACACCCGACTTCAAAACATCATGGCAGCAAGTAGAAGTAGGCATCATGGCAGGTTGCACGATCTCACCCCTGGCCTTTACAATGGCCATGGAGGTCATCATCAGGGCCTCAAAATGGGTGGTGGGGGGTGAGCGAACCAGGAACGGGATCCACCTTCCACCCGTCCGAGCATATATGGACGACATGACCACTCTGACCACCACTGCAGCTTGCACCAGGCGACTACTTGGTAAGCTGCAGGAAAACATCAACTGGGCCCGGATGAAAATCAAGCCCAACAAGTCACGTAGCATCTCGATAATCAAGGGAGAGCTAAAAGACGTGAAGTTCTGCATTGGTGACGAACCAATACCAACTGTGGCAGAACAACCTGTCAAAAGCCTGGGCAGATGGTATGACTCAAGTCTTAAGGATAAAGACCAGGTGCAGCAGCTAAGACAGGATATCATCAACGGCCTGAACAACATCAACAAGACTCCACTACCAGGGAAGCTCAAGCTCTGGTGTCTGCAATTTGGGCTTCTCCCTCGGGTGATGTGGCCACTCACTGTCTACGAGGTCCCACTAACAACTGTGGAGAAGATGGAGCGAGCCATCACAGTATATGTGAAACAGTGGCTTGGTGTCCCACGCTGTCTGAATAACATCAGCCTCTATGGCAAAGGAGTCCTCGAACTGCCCATCACAAGTCTCACTGAAGAATACAAGTGCTCTAAAGTGAGACTACAGATGACGCTGACGGACTCCAGAGACCGGACCATCAGTGAAACGGCACCACCCCTGATAACTGGACGGAAATGGACACCATCCAGTGCAGTGCAGCATGCCACAGCAGCCCTGAGGCACAGCGATATTGTGGGACACGTCCAGAGGGGAAGAGGAGGCTTTGGCCTTACAGCAAGCAAACCAACTTGGTGTAAGGCCTCAACCGCAGAGAGGAAAAAAATGGTCGTGGAGGAGGTGCGCCGCCAGGAAGAGGCTGAAAGGTCTGCAAAGGCTGTCTCGCTTGCCAAGCAGGGACAGTGGATGAGGTGGGAAGGCCTGGAGAAAAGAAAGCTTGGCTGGAGGGATCTCTGGGAGATGGAAGCTAGCAACATCAGCTTCATCATCAGAGCTACCAATGACGTGCTCCCATCCCCAAAAAACCTCCGCCAGTGGTATGGCGAATATCCAACCTGTGCCCTCTGCCCAACACCAGCAACTCTCAAACACATCCTGACTGGTTGTAAGACCAGCCTCACACAAGGCCGTTATACCTGGAGGCACAACCAGGTCCTCAAGAGCTTGGCAGCAGTGTTTGAAAGCAAAAGAACTACCATCAACTCCTTGCCCTTGAGAGCCACCACTACCATTACAGCACCAAAATTTGTCCGAGAGGGACAGAAAAAGCCCAACCATCCTTTTCTCAAGCCAGAAGTTGGTCAGCTAACCAAGGCTCGGGACTGGAAGATGCTGGTCGACATAGGTCAGCAACTAATCTTCCCAGCAGAGATTGCAACCACCACCCTAAGGCCAGACTTAGTGCTGTGGTCCCATTCATTGAAGGCTGTCTACATTGCAGAGCTCACAGTCCCGTGGGAAAATGCAGTTGAAGAGGCCTATGAGCGTAAGAAGTTGCGCTACACTGAACTGGCGGCGGACGCACAACAACGAGGGTGGAAAGCCAAGGTCTATCCCGTCGAAGTTGGATGCAGAGGGTTTCTGGCCTCATCAACCATCAAGCTGCTTAAAGACCTGGGAATCCATGGACAGGCTCTGCAGCACACAGTCAGATCGCTCTCTAAAGCGGCTGAAAGAAGCAGCCAGTGGATCTGGATGAAGAGGAAGGACCCCTACTGGGCTCATAGATCAGCAACATGACCCCCGTCCCCCCTCCCCATCCCACCACTAATCTCCGTCATCCCACTTGAGTACCCAGGGCAGAACCATCCACCACAGTTGATTGGGCATGGGACACAAGCGCGGGCGTGATCAACCCGCTGCTGGCCACCATCGATGAGGGTGTCTAGTGATAAAGGCCGAAACACCCAGTGATTTGATGGAACACTACTGACGATGTGTCCCAAATTGACATCTTTCCCATTCCAACCATGAGACACAACCCCCATGCCACTCTCAATAGCAAGCCTAACCTCATGAGAATACCATCTATCGGCACAATGGACAGTTTACCATCACGTCCAGTGTTTTTATGATTCTATGTCCACTTGGTAGTGCTAGAGGGGCGTTAACCGCCTTTGAGGCTTTGACACATGAGTCACACTAATTGCATGGAAAGTCTCAATGCTTCAAGAAGATTCATCTCACCGTCACCACTGATAGGCTACCAGAATGCATTGCAATACTCTTTTTGTCTTATTTTTATTTCTTTTGGGGATATGAATGACATGAGAGATGCGTGTTTTGTATTAATTGTATTTCTTTGTTTCATTGTATGCTGATCAATGATAATTTTGATTTTGATTTAAAACCGTGACTCTAAGGAGTGTGGTGACTAGTGACATCCCTCCCCTGACATAATGGACTTGCCATGTTATCATGAGAGACCCTATTGCAGCCATCACCAAATGGCGGACCGCAAACGTTGACGCTGCAATTGTAGTTAATACGGGAAAGGCGTCACTGATTTGAGCTAATCAAATCTTTCGTTTACGATCCAGCGCCAATTGCGCAGCAGACCGGAAGAGAGTGCTGCTGACAGTATGCCTTGTTAAAAAGTTAGCAAGGTCGATGTGGGTTGTTTTAAATGAATGGACGGAGAAATTTAGTTTTGTTCTGGCTGCTGCAGATTCAAAACCAGCGTGCGTCATATGCTCCGAAACCGTCTCAACATTGCGAAGCGCCACTACGAAACAAAGCACCGCCCTTTTGTGCAAAGTTATCCGCTGAAGTTTGAGGTGAGCGCACGCAAAAACATCGAACTTCGAGTGCAGAAGAACAGATTTTTACATTTTCGTTTACAGCCCAGCGGCATGCAAACGAAAGTTCACTAAAAGTATCATGGATTTTGGGGGAACATAAAAAACATTCAGTGATGGGGAAGTTGTGAAGGAGTGCTTAAATGCGGTTGCACAAACCTTATTTTAAGGAAAACACAAAGCCCAGATGTGTGAAATAATCTACCAAATCCCAATGGCCCTGACTCCGTTCCAACCCAGATTTAAGTCACTGGCAGGGCAGTCACAAACTAATTTTTCTCATTAAGAGAAGTTAAAAAAATATTCAAAAGAAAAGGTGGTGTCAAAGCTCATTTTGAATTAGTTTTTCATGAGGACAACCATTTTTATTGATTGTGTACTGAACATGTTGACCTGTTTTACTTGGATAATTAGGCTCTCCGTTTTTTTTTAGACTGATAACGCTTTGATTTAGGAAAAAAAAAGGTAAAAGATGTTAACTCAATGCTTAGCAGTTGATATATTTCTGCAGGAGATATTTTACTGTTTTTTCTGGAAGTGGCACCCTTAAGTGCCCGGAGCCACATTTTCTTGAATGTGAAATAAACGCCTTATATTTGTTTGACTGGCAAAGGTGTTTAATGGGAACATTGCTAAATATTCAGTATATAAGTGCGCTCTGTTGAAAATGACTAAATATTGAAACTATATAAAAATGTGAACACAGGCTAGGCATTAAGGGAAGTTGTACTTTGGTTCGGACCTTTTAATTGGAAGAAATTTTAGTCATGGACCTCTGTGACTTTTAATTGAATACCTCTGTCCTATAGCATCAGTGGTTCTTTAATTGACAAAGCTGCCCTCTGTATGAGAGCTGACGTGCATGTGCTAGCATGCACCTCAGGGTGCGAAGCGCCCAGTTTATGTGTTAAATACAGAAATAGCACCCACCACTGACCCTGAGCCCTGAAATGGCATGTTTTATTGATCCCATAATTAATTAGTAAATGAAATATTTAATGAAATTTTTTTTCTCTTTCTCGATCATGTCCTCCACTAATTTCCTCTAATTAATTTTTTAAAACTATATTTCGGTCAAGCTAGGTTAAAGCTTATCGCGTTGGGTGTGGCAGAGAACTTGTGTACTTGTAAAACACCTTCACAAGCAACGAAGATAACATGAATAGAATTGTTTACTTATATAACTGTTTAACTTCGTTCCTTGTGGTGTTCATTGCAAAGTACCTTGCTTCGCACTTTTTAGTAGCTTGAAATATTAACTTGCTCTTTGCATTATTTATGCTTTATTAATTGTAATATCCATCCATTATCTGTACCGCTTTTCCTCACAAGGGTCGCGGGGGGTGCTGGGGCCTATCCCAACTATCTTTGGGCAGTAGGCGGGATACACCCAGAACCGGTGGCCAGCCAATTGCAGGGCACACAAAGACGAGCAACCATCCGTGCTCACGCTCACACCTAAGGGCAATTTAGAGCGTCCAATCAACCTGCCATGCATGTTTTTGGAATGTGGGAGAAAACCGGAGTACCCGGGGGAAATCCACGCTGGCACGGGGACAACATGCAAACTCCACACAGGAAGGCCGGAGCTGGAATTGAACCAACAACTTGTAATACTGAAACGCCGGTGCAGGTTTCAAACCCGGAAATAAAATTGCCTCGAAACAATGTTCCGATGCTCCGTTCAGTCTTGAGACGTCCGTTCAGTCTTGACGTCCGAAGCAATGACAGTTTCATTCTCTAAATGGACTCGTAAACTCTCAAACAAAACCGTCCAAATCTGGGGTGGGCAAACGTTTTGATTGGTGGGCCACAATGGGTTCTAAAATTTGACAGAGGGGCCGGACCAGGAGGAGATGGATGGAGTGTTTTGGTAACCTCACTTCATCGCAGAAAAAAAGTATATATTTAATTTTAAATGAAACCGAACAAAAGCATCACTACAATATATATATGTCTTTGAAAATACACAGTATTTAGAAAATAAAACATTAACGTTTATTCATTTAATTTTTTTCAAGTTTGGCGGGGCGGATTAATACGTTTCAATGGGCCGCATGTGGCCCCTGGGCCGTAGTTTGCCCACGCCTGGTCTAAATCCAAAGACTGGAAAAAATAATATTCTTAAATAAAAATCTTTGAAATGTATACAATTTAACTGTGTCTTAGTTTTTGTTACTTTGTGTATGTATAAACGTTTATACTTAAGTGTTTGAACATTTGAGTCGTGGTTTCATAGCGCAACATAGTTTGACACTTTTGTTTACTTAAGACTTCTGGTGTCACGGTCCGGGTTGAGGTAGGTGAGGACCCAAACGCAGTGAAGCCAGGCAGGGGTAACTTAAAGGGCATTTAATAACAGAAAACAAAAGGCAAACGAGGAACTTGGAAAAACTGGACGACAGGAACAGGCAACAGGGACAAGCGACAGGGACAAGCGACAGAGACAAGCGACAGAGACAAGCGACAGGGACAGTGACAGTGAAAATGACAATGAACCAACAAGCACTGAAAGCAACCAGGGAACTAAATACACACAAATTGACGAGACAACGAGGAGCACCTGGACAAGACACGGAGGGTTGGAAGGAACGAACACAGGTGGACAGAATAGACAAACGAGACAAGACACCAGAACAAGGCCAAAACATGAAACCAAAAACTAAACCAAATATAACAAATACAAATCATGACATCTGGAAAAAAATAAAATGACATTCGCAACATTTCTTAGCTTGACATTAAACAAGGTATGAGCCATTTGCTTGTTTTTTTTTATTTACTCGAAAACTGCCACAATACACAAAAACATCTTTTGTAGTATAAAGAACTTGGTATCCAATCATTGTTTCCGTGTCTGTATACATACAATCTTTTACTGTCTAAAAGACTCTATATTATTTGACTGCAGTTCTAGTTTTTTGCCACCAGATGTTGTTGTCACCGAAGCGCTGTCGCTTCAAACCATTTTGAACCGATTGCTTGAAATGATTCAGTGGTTCATAAAAACTTCATTTGCCCATCACTACCCACGACCTCAGCATTGTAACGCCATCGTGCTAACCGGTCGGCCACCGTGCCGCCATTAGTTGTAATATGTTATGCCTTTATTTTTACCCCAGCCATGACTAATTGGTTTAAATTATTGATGATGTTTTGTTTTCAGTCATACTGTGTATAGTAAAAAAATAATTGTTCAATTTATTTATTCATTTGGTCCTGAAAATTGGTACCATTGAGTAACGGTACAGAGAATTAGAACAGAACAGTTCAAATGTGAAAGGTACCCATCCTTACTGTTTGGTGTCATGTGAATTGGTGCAACCCCAATCAGTCAATACCAAGTGCAAACTTTGATACAATGATGTTTCTCCTGAACAACTAACCAGTCAATTGCAAGGTACATATTGTAGACAAACAGCCATTCACACTCACTTTCGCAACAATTTGGAGACTTAAGTTCACCAACAATGCATGTTTTGGGAAGGTGGGATGAAACTGGAGTTCTTGGAGGAAAAAAAAGGCATGGGAAGAAAATGCAAAGCCTACACAGGGAAGCAGAAGTTTGGATTTTCACCAATGACCTCGGAACTGTGAGCTTAGCCTCCATGCTCTGAATTTTCTTTTCCGTTTTATGTTGTTTATATTGATTTTTTTCTTCATCTCACTGTTGTGACTTGAATACAGCTAATAGATTTATACATCAATTCAAAACTATTAGGTTGCAGAGGGCAGGGGGAAAATTAACTGAATTTGAGGGAATTTTCCCATGTCGCAAAGACTGGTTGCTGTGCAATACTTGTGTCCATATTGTTTATCGAAACATGAATTTGGTCAAACTTCCCCCCCAAAAAAACACATTTCGCTAAAGCATAAGAAATGTTCTGCTGCAAGCAGATCAAATAACAAAGGCAAGAGTTAATCAAATACCAGAACGAGTAAATGATTAACTCACAACAGAAAGATTTAATGGTGATTACAAAATGTTTCGCAAACAAAGACTCAAGTGAGGCTGAGGAATGAAAAATGTCAGGTATTGAAAAGTAAATA
This sequence comes from Idiotropiscis lumnitzeri, assembly GCF_059441095.1. Lineage (NCBI taxonomy): Eukaryota > Metazoa > Chordata > Actinopteri > Syngnathiformes > Syngnathidae > Idiotropiscis > Idiotropiscis lumnitzeri. Next base: position 1,266,933 of record NC_142410.1, read on the forward strand.
ATTACTGTATGTGGGTGAGTGTGCACGTGCCTGTGTGCGTGTACGTGTGTTTCCATTTTACTGACCTTTAGTATAGACTTGGCATAGTGAGAGAATGGGTGTCTGTCTAGATCTTGAGGTAGAGTGAGGTTGTGTGTTGCCTTTACTTGTGGAGGTGCTACCTCTGCCACTGTTGCCACACGTCGATATCCTGCTTGAAGGAAGTAAACTGCAGTTACAACATGTCAAAACATTGTTTTCTGTAGGTATTCTTTCTTTTGAGATGACCTGCTGCCCTGCGAAACCTTGCCGACAGCTCGCCAGGGATCTCCAACATCCCCACATCCTACAAGAGAATGAGATCAGAGTATGGTTAGGCATCTGGGTGAGACACTAGAATTGTATTCTATATTTTAGAGTAGAAAGTGTGTTTTTTGCCTTACCATTGTTTGAAAGACTGAAGCACTTTTCACCGTCTTGGTGTTCTTTTTGTCTGTAATTAAAAGAAATGCAAACGAGCAAAGAATCAGTGATCAGTTTTAGTCAATTCAGATGCCTCACATACAAGCAAATTACAAACTATAACTTCTTAGTTGTTGCAACTATGTTGGCATAGATATTCTACTCGTATGTATTCACTCAAATCTTAGGGAAATCTAAGTGAGTACGTAAGAGCAGCTTCTATTGTAGTTTGACACACCCACACACATGGCTGGCCTTTGTACAATGAGATATGAGAGTCCAAAGGTCCAAATAGTCAGGGAGTTTTCACATACACGTAGAGTTTCCAGATACACAACAGATTTATTGCCTCGTAACATGATTGCAAATTAGACATTTGAAAGCAACAGCTGTGCCGAGTGAGAGCAACTGGGGTTCATCTCGGTGGACGAGAGGGTAGCCTACAACTGACTTCGGGGGAAGGGGATGGGTCCCCACTGTTTTTTGTGACTATTCACCAAAGTGCAGCTTAGAGGACCTACCCTTCCATGGCGTGCTGCACTCAGCTGTGATGATGAAAATAATATTATTAATACAAAAATAATAGTGATATCTCACTATTTTAACTCTTGTTTTTTTTTTTTTTTACTTCACAAACTATTTATATTTTGTTCTTATGTTTTATTAGCGTTATATAGTTATAGAGTACTTATTATGGGCACGCACATATTTTAAATGGAACATAATTTTCTGATCAACAATGTTTTTGTCGCAGACCTAATATGAATACATTTTGGGGTTTTGAACCTCAAAATAGGTCAATTTGACCAAATTCACCATCTTTGAATTTACTTGGATTCATTCGAAAATTGAAAGAGTTCAAGCTTGGCTTAGCTTGTTGTTGTTGTTATTGTTTAAAAAATACTAAACAAAATAAAACACATGAAAGATAATGAAATGACTTAATGACTGTCTGAGATACGCCATTCAGACTAAAATCAAATATTTCAGGATTGTTTTACCCCACAAATTTCTCTCTTGTTTGACACCAAGTTTCACTCAAGTATGAAGCATGTCAACACAGTAACATGCAGTATAAAACCAGACTATCCTTGCTTCTTCCATGTCATTGCGTGAATTATATATAAGAAGTGTTATGCAGAAATCACCAATACAGCAGAGTGTAAAGGAAATGACCTTTAAAAAACACAAGGCAAATCAAATAAATATTTCATTCTCTTTACATACTTTCTAGTAAAACATCCAAATGTACTACTGGTCTCAAAATTTTAATCATCATGTTACATTGAGGGTCAAATTGATCGATTTTTAAATTAGAAACAAGTGAACTTTCCTCATTGATGCATGATTATTGAGCGATAATGCACTAAATTCTTACTGAAATGGTTAGTTGTAGTTATTTATTTAACAATAAGTTAGGATAATCGGTTTGGCTGATGGATGGATAAAAATGATTTTGTTCCCATCTCATACATTTCAAGATTAAACATGCCACAAAGTGACACGAGAACCTTTGTGCTGTTATTGAGAAACAGATGTAACTGGAGGATTAATAGAAAATTGAATTTCCTTAACCGCTTGTTTGAGGACAAATATGATAAATTTCATTCCCTTGCATTTCATTGCTCTTCCAAATGAAATTCTTTCGAATAGATATGCCAAAATTAAGTTCAAATGTATTGCCATATTTGACAATTAGTCATTTTAAGTTTAAATGTACAGTCCATTTAAGGTTTTGGTCTATTCCAATGAGATATTGCCGGATGCATTTCGTGTTTCATTATATAAAATAAATATAACAATACAATTATTTTTGAGAATTTTCTACCAACACATTTTGAATTGGGAAAAAAAACAAAACAAGAAAGAAGACAAAGATATGTACAAACCAGTTTGAGCCGTGGAGCTAGAAGTCTCTTATGGCAACGATCATTGTTGCTTCAAATTTCACAGTAAGAAAAGTCAAAGTCCAAAAGTGGAGAGGATGGGTGTATATAGTGTGCATTTTTAAGTGACGCAACAAGGTAAGCTCATAAATGTGTTATGGTTTTACAATAGGCAGTGAAATATGTTGTTGTCGTGGCTACATACAGTGTATCAAACATAGGCAGTCAAATATATTGTTGTCGTGACTACATATAGTGTATCAAACATAGTGCAAGAACAGGGATTCTCGACTGTGCCAAGCCACATTAGTATCCCATGAGAGCTCTTAAAGTGTGCTGTGGGGAATTATTCTTTTATTTATTATAATTAAAAGCAAAAATATTTATAATAAATCGTGTATCATTGTTCCTCTGTGCATAACGGTGATGTAGTTACAAACAGAACAAATAGGTGATCTTCTATTATTGTAGAAAGTCTATCATTGACATCACATACGCTTATACATTTTTGAACATTTTTGTTTGGTAGTGTGCCATGAGATTTTTGGAACTTCAAATATGTGCCAATAAAGTTTGGGAATCTGTACTGGAGATTAAATAACGACATTTGTATTATTTGAAGTAATCAAGAAGATGATGGGTGGCATGGTGGAGACTGGTCAGCACAATGGCCTAACAATGCAGAGATTGTGGGTTGCTTTTGTTGGTACCCTATTTTCACGACCATTAGTCCCAAATCTCCACCTAAACAGACGGGGCGCCCTATTATGCTTATGTGCGGACCGAGATCCTTAGATCTGTACATGTGTTACTCTATTAAGCAACCCACCTGACCGACTGGGTGCATTTCACTGTGAACGTTAGCACCTCCTGTTGGTAAAGTTTGAGACTACAAGGCACCGCAGAATTGACAAGAAGGATATGCGCTGCTTTCGGCTACCTCAGCGCTCACGGGTACCTCAATGAGCGGAAGCTCAATGAGCGGAAGTGTCTATACTTGGCGGTTTGTCGTCTTCAAAATTAGAAAATGGAGTCGCAGGTAAATCGTCTTGTAATGCAAGATTATCTGGAACAGAGAGTTTAGATAAAGATTATTTTTACTAACTCACTTAACTTGCATATATGTGCGTATATGATTAATAGATTTAGTCTCGTGTCTGTCATTGAAGGTGAGCAGGTACTGCTGGCTGAAAAGTTGGAAAGAGGCATATCGGAAGACTGCAAGGAAAAGCTGAAGGAGCTGGTTGAAAGACTTCGGAATGTACTGTAGTCTGAAAATGTTTTAAATAGACTGTAGTGTTTGTTTGTGTCAGTGTGTGTAGTTTTGCATGTTTATTAAAGTGTTTGATATGACTGATTTTCATGTTTGTATTTACACATCCCATTATGCAAAGTCCACTGCGGTACTGTGGCAGCGCTCTGATTTACAGAAGTCACTGTAGTTAAATACACCAATGCTGGTCAAGATATTGGAGAAAAAAAGATGAATAGTTGTGATATACTAACGTTCTCAAGTACAAATCACAAGCAACTGATTTACTGTAAGTTTATAGATGATGCAACATAAGACCATAGGGAACAAAGGATAGCATTCATTGATAGACCACAAAAATATATTTCATAAATTTTATTGAAACATAATTCACTGAAAACACTTAAGTTGAAAACTAAAAGCTGCAGAGAATTGCTTCCACTCATCCAGTTGCCCGTGAGCATCAAGGTCGCTGCACACCACTCATGCCGTGCTGGAATTGACTGGGAGATATACATTGTGTGAGCACTCCTGTTGGTCACGGTTTGAGACAGTCAGTTGTCGACAGACTAGTTTGTACGTGCAGGAGAAAACTGGATAAAAGGGCAACTGTCAACGATGTCAAAGACCGTCTTGTCATTCATGTCATTGCAAGCAAGAAACATCACAGGATAGGTTAACCTTCACACAACAGACTCCCCCCCCCAAAAAAAAATTTAAAAACACATGCTACCCAAAGCACACCAATCAGGACATCTCCCTAACCAGTTAATATTAGATATTAATATAATATTGTACTTTTATTTTAAATTGGCTGAGGGTGAAGGATTCCCAGAATGCTCGTTTAAGTTCGTTTAAGTGAACTGAATCATTTGAATCAGTTAATAAAATGAAATGTTCAAAAGACTTGTTCACTGAATCGTTCGAGTAATCCAAACAGCAGCCCCCCACGTTACGAACAGAGTGAGTTAAAAAAAAAATACTCACCCACTCATCTTGCAGTAATTTGTAATTTGTAGCAATTCTAATTCGTGTGTTTGTATTATTATTATTATTATTTCTAACAACGTTGCAGCTGTAATGGTCGAACGAGAATGGGAGTACTGGACCTCCACTGAGACTCGTTCTTGAACGGGAAATGACATCTCGTTCTCTAACGGAAAATGACTGCACGTTCACTATTTTTTTACATTCAATAAATAGATTCAGGATTAACATTTCTTTCTCCCATTTTGCAAAGAACCACCTTTTATTTTTTTTCTGTACTTGTGGAAGATGAACAAACCTTGCAAAGGCCAAACGGTGTAGTGTTTGGGTCCACTTCATCTTCCAGGCTCACTCAGCTCAAGTCGATATCACCACATTAAATGCGTCGCTCGTTGGGAATTTGCCCCTTATGTTTGCATCGATGTATTGTAATCACGTCAGGTAAATATTTGAATAGCTGAACTGATATACTGCATGGAGTTTTCATTTGCGTGAACGAGAAATGAATCGTTCGCGAATGGAAAAGGACGTCACTGAATCCTTAGTGAACACCAATAGCGTGGCAGTATGTTCAGTAAATACAGTTTACGTCTGACGTTGACTGCTGATTGTTCGTTTGCAAATATTGACGACATGCACGTGGCTGAGCTCAAATGAACTGAGAAAAAAAACACTTCTGGAAGTGATCCGTTAACTGAAAAGATTGGTTCTTTTTGAACTAATGGTTCACGAGCGACCCAACACTACTGGGTATGACCTGACATTTCTGCGCCTAATAATATGGTGCGCCTTTGGTTTGTGTTTAACAGAAAAAGCACACGCAACTGAGGCTGCGTCTTATATTGGGGTGCGCACTATGGTTGTGAAAATATGTCGTATGGTAATATTGAGAAATGTTTTCTTTATTTCAAATTCATTATTATTGTTATCTTAAAAATTATGAGATACATAATGTAACTTCATGAAAGAAGAAATTTTAGTTTAGTATTGCGTGCGTAGGAAACGGTATTCATTAACTAATGAGCAACTAAACTCACACACACACACACGACCACCCTTACCTTGCAGAACAGCAACGTGATGTGTTTTTATATATCCTATTCAGTATTATTTTCCATTGCACTAACTATTCTCTTATTTATCTAATTTATATATTTAACTGAATTATTGTTGTAATGCACTGGAGAGGGGAGCTATCTAATCTCGTTGCACACTTGAGTACAATGACAATAAAGGGATTTCTGATTCTGAACACGTGAGAAGTAGTTACGTGACGTGCAGTATAAATATTGGTCATGTGACATGCCACGTCCACACATTCAGAAGGTTGGCTGGTGGTGACATAGTTTTTCTGAACGAACAACGCCGATCAGCGACATCAATCAATGACACAACGACAATCATTGACATCAATCAGTGACACGAACTCGATCAGCGATCTCAGCAACGACGCCAACGCCGACGCGATCAGGGACCTCAAACAATGACCTCGACCAACATTATGTTTGAGTTATTAGAGTTATGGGTAAAAATGTGAACCGAATAGCCAGAGTTGAAGTGTGTCGTGTCAAACTGGTTATTTATTCACCCGCTCTTACAGTGGCAAGTAAAACCATTGAAGGAGTTGCCACTACAGGTAATATTATATGACTCAGATCTTGGTTCCACTCTTCTTTTAGTAATATTTGGGATTCTGTGGCTGCATTAAAAATGATGCGGCCAAAAGTAAGACCGGTTTAATGAAAGAACACATCCAGCTAAACAAGAATGCCGCACAGGTGGAAAAAAGACAGGCTGCAGGTCTCGGATCAAATCCTTAATACTGTTACCAAAGCAAGGAGAAAGTGTCCAAAAGGGAATTCCAGTCTTAGGCAGGCAAATAATCGTCAAATAATCAGGTCATAATCCACGTACACTATTTAAAACTATCGAATCTGCACTTAAACCGCATCGGCCAATTTGCACAGGCTCGTCCCCTGAAATGTGTAATAGATTTTGCAGTTTTGTATGGCCAAGGTTGATACAGCTCCGACCCTTGTTTCAAATGCTACATTTGACCCCTCTGTCCACGTCTCTTGTTCAGCAGTGTTGGATTCCTTTGTGGCGAGCTCCTTGTCATCTTTGGAGGATGTAATTCGCCATATTAAGACATCGGGCTCACCGTATGATGCTGTTCCTCTTCATTTCTTTAAGGAGGGTCTCCCAAGGTTTGGCGAATCGGTTTTGGCCATTATCAACAGCAGTCTTTCTTGTGGTGTAGTCCACCAAAATAAACATGCTTTGATGCAACTCCTGCTTAATTAGAAATCCCTTTATTGTCATTGTACTCAAGTGTGCAACGAGAAAGAAAGAAACCTGGCCATGAGCAAGATGTGCTGTAGAATGTTAGACTCATTTCCAGATTCCCTTTTATTCCTAAAATTATGGAAAAGGTGGTGCATAGGCAGTTAAGATCTTTCTTGGATGAACACAATGTCATGGAGCTTTCCCAGTCAGGTTCAAGAAAATGCATAGCACAGAGTCAGCCCTACAATAAGTTTTTAATGATATCCAAATGACACTGGAGACTACATATGTCTTGTCTTGTTAGATCTAACTGCAGCGTTTGACATGGTGGACTGCAGTACTCTTCTGGCTCATTTACAGCATCGGGTGGGCATTAGTGGTTGCGCTCTAGAGTGGTTTGGATTCTATTTGGCCGGCAGGACCTTTTGTGTTTGCCTAGGTTGCTCTGAGTCCCGCTCTGCCCCATTGTCGTATGGTGGCCCTTGCTATTTTCATTATACTTGTGTTGCAGGTACCGGAATGCGGCGCCAAACAGCAGATATATGTATACCTGAAAAACAGGTTAAAGTGTGAGATAGCGTAGAGCCAGCGACACTGTATATATATACACCTTGTTCGCCAATTCTCTTCAGCTATGTTTATTGACTGTAACTCCCTCCACAGGCACGACAAACACAAATGGTTTTCTTTTTGTAACGGGTTTAATGAAGGCGTCTTACTCCATCACACCATGAAAACTCTACACAAATAAATACAATTGACAAGTTACATTCATAAAAACAACAAATTAACTAATGTCACATACTGAAACAATATAAAAATGAAAAAATACCTCGTTGGCTGCTGCCGCAAAAGAGGGAATGAAAGGGTGAATTATTGAGGTGATCATTTATCCTCCTTGTCTCTATTCTGAAGTGACCGCAGGGTCAAACCAGTTGATCATCTATACACGTGTGGGGCCAAAACCGGGAAGTATTTAAAGGGAAACGGAAGGCAAGGGCGTGTCCTCCAAACAATGCAATACTATGTATATAATTAAATGAAAATACTAATATGTAAATTACTTAACCGCATAAATTAACTATACATATAAATAACTAACAAGGAACAAATAAATTAAATCCATGCCCAATTATGGCTACATTTACACTCCCATCAAATTACACAAACAAAATATTGTGGAATTTCTTATGAATGTACTATAATATAGCATGTTGAGCTAATTTTCAAAGGTAAGTTTTAACAGTTAAGTTTTATATTGACTAATATTCTAGTCTGCTTCTATCAAAGTGACCACCTTGTGTATGGGTCTCTCCAGATATACTGTACAAGTGGTTGGGTTCCTTTTACTATCATATGAGATGTGGCAAACCAGTAGCTTTAGCTTTCTGACCCTACCATCTTGCCCTTGGTAGACTTCAGTGACTCTTGCTAGTTTCCATTCATTGCGTGGTGTCTGTTGTTGGAATTTATCTTTATATCAATGTTAGAATTTAACTTTAACCCAATGTAAACTCAAATAAGTAATCTGACTCCAATTTGCGACCTTACCCAACTCTCACTCATCCAACAATATGCGCGCTCGTTCTGCAATAGAAAGGTATCAGGAAGCCGGCATTTTCACGCACAAAGTGGATTTATTCCCAATACAAATTTTCTACATGGCCCCTGGGTCTCGAGTCCCTCTCAATACAACTCTACACCTCTCTTGCCACCAGCGAATGTGTTCTACCCCCGAGTTGCCCAGTACTGATTCATACTATACAACATGCAAATGGCACAGACAAAGGCATCCTGGCATGATTCTATTGGCTATGTGTATTGCAGTTAACTTTAGCTCGCTCTCATTGGTCTTTCTCCTCCCGCCGAATCCCGTGGCGACTCCTCCTGCTTGTGCTATCCCCCGATGGCCTCTCCTTCGTCCACTGGTCCCGGAGTCATCTCGTCTCGCTCAGCACCATCTGCTTCTAAAACATTCCATTCCTGCACAACCCCCGCAACCAGTTTCGCTCCACCAATCACACTCTCAGCATTTTACAATATCACATTTTCATACATTGGATGCACCAACATCTAATGAACTATGTTAAGCTCAAACTCTTATATTCCTTTAATAGTCAAAAGTATGAAATCCTTTAAGTGTAACCGAAGTTTAGACCATGCTAATGACCAGACACTCAGGAGAGGAATGCAGGAAGATTAGATCACAGCTGCACCACAGGAGGTGTGAACGAGACCCCTCTGAAACAATGGACTTCCATGCCAGGATCACAAAAGTGGCTCCTAGCAGTCCACCCTTTGTTCTGTTTCAGGTTGACTGCCATTTACATTATCCTTTACTGTTCATCTTGAAGAAGGACTATGTCATCTACTTTAGCGTTCCTTCTGGTTTTACACCACTTCTGTCTTTGTTGTAGGTTGAGAAGATATTCTTTTCGCCATCTTTTCCAAAACTCATTAGCCAAATACTGTACTCGGCGCCACCTCTTTTGAAGGTAGAGATCTTGCTTGACGAATTCTCCAGGTGGGGGTAGAATAATTGTTGACTTCATCGTTAGAATGTGGTTTGGGGTTAATGGTTCAGGGCCAGATGGATCATTCAGCGGTGAGTGGCCGGCTGTTAATGATGGCCATGACTTCGTAAAGGTAAGTCCTGAGGGAGGTACTGTCAAGCCTTTGTGCGGACTGGTCCAGAATACTAGTCAGGATGCTCCTTATCGTTCTGATCTGCCTCTCCCATATGCCACCCATGTGACTAGCCGCTGGAGGGTTCATGAGAAACTCACATACGAGAGCCTTCAATCTTTCTTCATTCATGCCTTTCACAAGTTCTGCGAACTCTCTCCGTGCACCAACAAAATTGGTTCCTTGGTCGCATCTGAGTTGGCGAACGTTTCCTCTGATGGCAATGAATGATCTGAGTGCATTAATGAATGCATCCGTTGTCATATCGTCTATCACTTCTATATGGACGGATCGTGAACATAGACAGGTAAGTATGAGTCCATATCTTTTGATAACCTGTCTTCCTTCTTTAACGCAGATTGGGCCAAAGCAATCCATTCCAGTGTAGGTGAAAGGTGGAGTTGCTTCCATACGATCTTGAGGTAGGTCGCCCATTCTTTGTTCTTCAGTGCTTCGTCTGTACATTCGGCACTTGACACATTTATAAATGTGTGAAGAAACAGCAGTACTGCATCCCAGGATCCACCATCCGTTAGCTCTGAGTGCATTAGTTGTCATTCCACGTCCTTGGTGTTGAATGCTTTCATGTTGGTGCTTGATGAGTAGTGATGATATATGACTCTTCTGTGGAAGTATTGTTGGATGTTTTATGTCAGGGTGTAACGTAGCTTTCCCTAGCCGTCCTCCCACCCTGAGTATCCCATCTTCATCCAGGAAAGGGCTTAACTTCATCAACTTACTTCCTTTGGTTTGAGTAATGTCCTGCCCTTGCAGGAGTTTTTCGATCTCAGATGGGAATGCTTCTTTTTGAACAAGCTTAATGATGGCAAGCTCCGCTTCTTTCCTTTCTTCGATACTCGTATCTTCATTGGTGCGTTGCTTCAGACCTTTGTGCTCTTTGACCTTTCGTCGTAATCTTGCGATTGCCTTTACAGCTCTTGCCCAGTCTGAAAACTTCTTTAGGTTGTCTAACAATGACTTCTCTTCCTTTGTTTCAGTGTGGCCCACAAAAACTTTGCGAAGTTCAGGGTCATCTTTGCTTCTCCTTCCACGACACTTAAGCCAGTGCAACGCGCTGATCTTATTGTTTAGTAGTTCTGGTCGTTCCTCTCTGAAGGGTAAGGGCTTCTCGTGGTGACCATTCGTGTTCTGTATATTGTTCTCTTTTAGCTTTGACAAGAACTTTAGGTCATATTGAGAGATGGGATTATCTTCCTTTGCTCTTTCTGAGAAGTCAGACTCGAGGACTTTGATCATTTCTGTAGCTGTCACTTCTTTAACTTTAACTCTGTTGACGTAGTGCACTTCTGTGCTGAAGCTGGTAGAAGACTCCACATTTGGTGTCACTTGTCTCACTTCCATCTGATGACTTGTTCCAATGGCATCTCCGTAGTCCACATAGGGACTTCCACATCCCACAATGCTCCATCCTAAATCTGTACGTTGTGCATAGGGCTGGTTTAATTTGCCAGATACAACTTCTCTAGGTAGAAGTGCTTGTGAGCAGTTGTATCCAATTAGCAGGCCTACTTCACAGTCCAGCAAAGGTGCAATCTTTTGCTGAAGGTGTTCTAGGTGGGACCAGGATTTTGCATTCTCGTTTGTGGGGATGTGGTCTCGGTTTGCTGGGATAAACTCCCTAGTATACGATGGTGGTAGGGAGATCTTCTTTCTTGAGTAGTAGCCACGGACTTGCAAGTTGTTCACCTTTTGTGCATTAACTGTTGAAGTTGTCGTCATTGTGGTGATCTTGAGCTTTATCTGGTCTTTACTGGCTTTCAATTTGTTAGCAACTTCACTGAGAATAAAGGTTGAATCACTCTGAGAATCTAGCAGCGCATACACCAGCACTTCTTCTGCTGGGCAGGTTGTAGATGAGAGCCAGACCGGAATTATGGCAGAGGTAATTTTGCCAATCTCACCAACAATAGCTCTATGTAGCAACTGTGGTTGTTCTTTCAGAAGGTGTACATTTAGGTTCCTCTTGACTTTTCTTCTCTTTGGCTTGTGTTAGCTTTGTGTCCCTCTTGGCTCTGTCCTCGTGAAGGCAAGTAGGGTGCCACTTGTGGCACACATCACACTCGCTTCTATTGCTACATTTCTTGGAATGGTGGCCAGGGTTGAGACAACCAAAACACAACTTATTTTCTTTGACAAAGCTTATTTTTTCTTGAACCTCCTCCTTTATGAACTTTCTACACTTGGGCAAGGTGTGTCCATTTTTCTTACAAAAGACATGCAATTACTTCCTTTTCATCTACGCTTGAAGCCAGAACCTTTGCTCCCACCGTCGTGTTCCATTTTCCTCTTGGATTCTCAACTTCACCTTGCTTAATTGACATTAGAGAGGTAATTGGATGACAGACAATCTTAACTTCTTTCTTTAGGAATGTAACGAACTGACTGAAGGTGGGAAAATGTCCATTTTCTTCTTCCATTTCCACCGATATACGATTCCACCTAGCCATCAACCAGTCCGGCAATTTGGAGAGAATCTTTCTGTTCTCGTTGCAGTCGTTCAAAATTTCCAGAGCCTTTATGTGGGTCATTGCGGCCTCACAACTGCGAAGAAAATCTGTAAAGCTTCTGAGCTTGACGCTTTCCTTAGGTCCTATCTTGGGCAATGAGTGGAGCTTTTCTCTGTATGACTGTGCAATTGTGAAAGGGTTTCCATATCTCTCGTCCAAGAGCTCCCATGCTGCCACATAGGCGGATGCTGTGCCAAGTAGGAAATAGCCCTCGATTGCTCTCTTTGCATCTTCATCTACATATCGGCGGAGGTAGTAGAGCTTCACATTTTCATTAATGCTCTTCTGTTCAATCAGCATTTTGAATGACAGTCTCCAGTCATTGTACATCAAGGGATCCCCTTTGAATACAACAGGTTCAGGAACGGGAATTCTGTTGGTACTCACTATACCTGCGATCACCTTGACAAGCTCTGCTGTACTTTCACTTGGGGAGGAAATCTGGGCCTTAGGTGCCGAGAGCACATACGGGGATTGAGGACTTGTGGGAGCAGGCACTTGTTTGACTGTTCTCAACTCACAACCCAGTATGTCTTTCTTCTCATCTTCAGTGACCTCCACTTGATCGTACACTTCTATTCTCGCCTGTGCTGCACTTAGACTTTTCATTGTCTCCAATTGCTGTATTTTACGCTTTCTTTCATCGAGTGATCTTTGAAGGGCTGCATGTTCTGCTCTCATTTGAGCTTTGATTTTAGCTTCCTCTTCTTCTATTTGGATTCTTCGTTTCAACTCATCAGCTTCTCTTTCCAAACGACGCTTTACAGCTGCTGCTTCTTGTTCAGCTACCTTATTCATTGCTTCCTGTTCCAGTCGTCGTATTTCTTGTTGCTCTTTTTCTTGTTCTTGAGAGACTTTGAGAACAGCATGGCTTGCAGCAGCAGCAGCAGCAGCAGCAGCAGCTTCTTGTCGTCTTTCAGCTGACCCATTTGTACGTAGTGAGGTCTTCTTAGAGCCAGAGAAGAGAGAACTAACACTCGAGTTGAACAGAGAACCTACTTCAGGCCATTCATCATCTTTGAGTGCATATCCACCCAGTTGTCTTGAGGCTTGGTCAGAAATGAACTTGGATACTTGGACGCATAGATCAACTCTCCGGCGAGTTTCCTGATCTGGCAGTGAGATTTGCCGTAGCTCGTCATATGCACGCTGTACATCTGCAGCACAACCACAACCAATGATGTGATTGAGCTCGTCTTATTTACTGTTTCTGTAACGTGTGCTAATTTCTTTTTGGCAAATTTCACACTGTGCCTCCATTTCTCAAATGTGAAATTGAACCTTCGTTGAAAAGCCTTAATTTTTTCTTCTTGCATTGCTCTGCCTTTCTCAGTCAGAGTTCTGCTTCTTTCACTTTTTCTCAGCTTCTTTTCAGCAGTGTCTTCAACTTGCCTCCTTTCAGGCTGCTCTTGGGAGTCATCTTTGTCACTAGTAATGCCCCTTACAATCCTAGTAACCTGCTCACTTAGAACCTGACTATCACTGCCTTCTATGTCAGTAAGCTCTCCTTTTCTTGACATCTTGTCACAGACCTACACTTACTTGTGTGTTATATAAACTAAATATATTAGTATACTGAATCTGTAAATTGAAACTATTAGATTACTGTGCTATGTGAAATGTTTATATATATATATATATATATATATATATATATATATAAATATTTCCTTTTAAATTATCTTAACCTCTACATTCAAAGTTAGCAAATATGATTATTGTTCAATTAAATTAATCTTGAAAACTTGAAACAGTTCATATGCAGATATGCAGTCTTACTTTAACTTGGAATTGATGCACATATTGAACAGTCAATATAATACTCCCAATCAATGTAAACCATGTAAAATATTGATCCCTAGTGGTTATTTGTAATTATTATACAATCAACCCACACTTTACTCACACACTAACTAAATAGCACAATTACAAAATCGCCCTTTCCTTGGATTAGTTTCTTTACAACAGTCCAAGCTTCTTGTGGCTTCTTCCTGTAACTGTAGCTCCTATGCAACCTTCTTGCTTGTGTGTGAAATGCGAATTGAGCTTAGCGTTCACTTCTTGCCGTTGACGTGACGACGTCACCGGAGGCGGCCATCGTGCTGTTCGACGAGCGTTGAAGCAGTCTCCGGCGCCATCTTCTGTCCACTTGCGTTGGTGAAACAGACGAGTTTTCACTGTAACTCCCTCCGCAGGCACGACAAACACAAATGGTTTTCTTTTTGTAACGGGTTTGATGAAGGCGTCTTACTCCATCACACCATGAAAACTCTACACAAATAAATACAATTGACAAGTTACATTCATAAAAACAACAAATTAACTAATGTCACATACTGAAACAATATAAAAATGAAAAAATACCTCGTTGGCTGCTGCCGCAAAAGAGGGAATGAAAGGGTGAATTATTGAGGTGATCATTTATCCTCCTTGTCTCTATTCTGAAGTGACCGCAGGGTCAAACCAGTTGATCATCTATACACGTGTGGGGCCAAAACCGGGAAGTATTTAAAGGGAAACGGAAGGCAAGGGCGTGTCCTCCAAACAATGCAATACTATGTATATAATTAAATGAAAATACTAATATGTAAATTACTTAACCGCATAAATTAACTATACATATAAATAACTCACAAGGAACAAATAAATTAAATCCATGCCCAATTATGGCTACTAAAGGATTTTATACATTTGACTATAAAGGATTTAATACGATTGACTACAAGTTACATGTATTTCGTTTAATGCAATAAAGATATTTGCTGATTGTGCTTTGATTCGATGTGCAGTGGAAGGTCAGGGCAGGCTGTGTGTAATGCGTAGGTGGCAGATATTTTTTGTACAGGACGAGCCGCACTTCTGATAACGGGGGTACTGACGCAGGCCTCCCGCCATCAAGGCGCTGCTGTGTGAGATTGGACGAGCCGACACGTCATCCTGCGGGCAGAAGACATCCACTAAGAGAAAGCTAAAGTTAACTGCAGATGACACATAGCCAATAGTAGAATAGTAGGTTATCTTTGTTTTGTTTGCTGAAATGTATAATTGATCCTGGGCAACTCGGGGGGGGTCGTCCTCTGTTGGGTACAGGGACGCGCAGAGCTGTAATGGTAGGGACCCGAGCCCCAGATTTGTATTAGATCTCCTGTTAGGAATAAATCCGCTCCCGTGTGAAGTTGCCGGCTTCCTGGTCATCTTTCTCTCAAAAACGAGCGCGCATAATTGTTGGATGAATGTAGGTCGTGTTTGGTTAACCATTAATGGAGTCAGATAATTAATTCAAACTTTTGGTACATTTAAGTGAAAAACCCAACACTACATTTACATTGACAATTCACAAAACATACAATAATAATCAGATAATAATCCCATTGCTTGTATCCCATATACATTGTCTATGGAGACATTTACATTAGTTTGTTCAAGTAGAACAAAATACTTGTTCACAATATACATTTCTAGCCATGTTTAATACACACACCACGTTCAATATCAACATCCTATTTGGATGGGAACGCTGTAACACTCCACCATGTAATGGCTCACCTCACCAAGTAGATGCCATTTCACTGCTCGACGCTGTCAGGTTTAAATGCCCTGACGCCTTTTGGGAGAGCTTACTGAAATAACTTACTAAAGGTAACGACCGAAATAAAAAGATGGCTGAGAGGCCAGGAGGAACCAGACATGGCGTTCATTGTCACCAGCCGGCGGGGGAAAGAGTGGGACAAAAGCGGAAGCGAGCAGGCAGCTCGCCCGCTCGCAGCCGCTCCGCGTGACTCCTCCCTTCCCTCCTCTCACCGGCTCTGCTTTTATTAGTTTGACCCAAGAATCACAAGGAGACAAGAAATTAAAATACAATGAAGGTCTGTTTAACCTAAACTAATCACCAGAAGACAGTAAAACATCAATAACTAATCATCAGGGACTCCAGCAGGCAGAAAATCACAACTTCACAGTGTAAAGGTCTGTTTAACTAAACACCAGGGACTCCGACAGGCAGAAAATCACAACTCACGGTGTAAAGGTTACTTTAACTAAACACATCTTCAGGATACGGTGTCTGTGTGTGTGTGTGTTAAAATAACAAGTAAGTGTCTGTTGTAGTACGGTAATTTGTCAATGGGTGGTGCTGTTGCTTAATGCTGTGACTTTGTGTATCGCGAAGAAGACTCTGTTTACTTCCGGTTTTTGCGCTGCTGTATGTCGCTGATTGTTGCGCACTTCAATAAAGAACGGCTCACGCCACAAATTTCAACAGGTTATGGGCCCAGAACGGCGCTAAAAAGGCTGCTTACACAAATTTTTTTTGTAAGAGATAAACAGTACCGTGGGATTTCACGATGGATGAGAAACTGTTTATTGACAAGCTGAGCGGACCGGAGAATTGGGCAACGTGGAAGTTTCAGATGGAGCACTTGCTAAAGGCTAAAGGACTGTGGGGCATGCTAACAGAGAAAGACACGTTAGCCGCTGATGCTAACGCCCACGAACAGGCTGAATTCACTAAACGAAGTGAGAAGGCGTTCTCCATGATAGTACTGAATGTGAGTACAACCCAGTTGTATTTGATAACAAGTTGTCAGACTCCCAAAGAGGCGTGGACTACGCTGAAAGGCCCTTTTGAGAGAGATACCTTGGCAAATAAACAGTTTTTGAAGAAAACATATTTCCGATGTGAAATGAAGGAAGGAGAACGTTTGACTCAGCATTTAAAACAAATGAAGGAGCTTACTGATCAGCTATCAGCAATAGGAGCTGTAATTGAAGAGGAAGACCAAATTGTAACACTTTTGGGAAGCTTGCCACCAAGTTATGCCACAATTGTCACTGCACTAGAAACAAAGATCGACAATCTGACACTGCAGTTTGTTCAGCAAGCATTGATCAATGAGGATCAAAAACGAGTTAATGCTAGTGCTGTAACAGGTGGTGCATCAGCCATGTCCACACAATTTCAGGCAACTGTGCAGGATAGCTCCAATGCAGTGGGAGCAGAAGTACGGAGCAAGTGGAGGTGTTACAAATGTGGGAAAGAAGGTCATATCAAGCGTGATTGTCCGAGCTGGAAACGCAAAGATAAGCAGAAAACTCACAAGGCTAAAAGCATGATGTGTGAAGATGCGACAAAAGAAGTACATTCAACTGGCAAATCGCAACAAGGTGAATGGTTGATTAATTCAGGAGCATCAAAGCACATGACATGTGATAAAGATATACTTCAAGAATACCACCAGTTCTTAAAGGCACAGACTGTAAAACTAGGTGACGGCAGGGTGGTTGATGCCCTTGGAATAGGAAATGTCGGTTTGGAAATGACTTTCAAACAAAGGGATTCAAAACGGATTACAATGTATGATGTTCTGTATGTTCCTAAGCTATCTGGAAATCTGTTCTCAGTGGGAGCTGCTACCAAAAAGGGAAATACAGTACAGTTCAGGAAATACCACTGCTACATTCGTGGAAAAAATGGAATCCTCCTTGGAATAGGAACTCAAAGAGCTGATGGACTTTATCAGCTGGATGTTGAAGGAAATTCACCCGCCTGTCATGGTGCATCACTCGCAGCTAGTCTGTGGCACCAGCGCCTGGGACACACCACCAAGCTGAAGGAACTGAAGGATCTAGTAAAAGGGGTGGACTTTTCTGCAGAAACAGAGATTCCATTCTGTGAAGGATGTGTGGAAGGCAAACTGTCCAAACGGCCATACAAATCGATTGGAGGAATACGGTCCAAACGCAGAATGCAGCTCATTCATAGTGATGTCTGTGGTCCCATGCAGACTGAATCTATTGGTGGAGCAAAATATTTTGTGACATTCATTGATGACTACTCGAGATGCTGCAAGGTATACTTCATGAAACAGAAGAATGAAGTTCTTTACAAATTTAAGGAATTTGAGAAAACATTCTCGAATGAATGTGGGCGAAATATCACAAGACTGAGAACTGACAATGGGGGTGAGTACACATCAAGGGAGTTTCAAGAATATTTGAAGGATCAAGGCATCCATTATGAAATGACTGTTCCTCACTCACCGCAGCAAAACGGTGTTGCAGAAAGAAAAAGTAGGACACTAGTTGAAGCTGCTAGAAGCATGCTATCTCATGCAAAGTTACCAAAGATGTACTGGGCAGAGGCTGTAGCCACGGCAGCTTACATTCAGAACAGGCTGCCCACATCTGTCTTGAAGCAAGAAACACCCTACAAGAGATGGTATGGGAAAAAACCTGACATGAGACACATAAGGGTTTTTGGCTGTATTGCTTAAGCACATATTCCTGACGAAGATAGACGCAAACTGGACAAAAAGGCTGTAAAACTTCACTTCGTGGGATATGAAAACAATGCAAAGGGCTACCGTATGTATGATGAAGAACGAAAAAGGATTCTAATTCGTCGTGATGTCATCTTCAACGAATCCAACTTTGATTGGAAACAACAAGTGGAAGTAACCTGCTCAGAGACTGAAATCAGCATGGAAGGAGATGAAACAAGAGGTCATTGTAGATACACCTGTTAGAACAAGTGACCGACTGAAAAAAGCTCCAAAGAGATACGGATATGATGAGTTTGCTGATACAGTTATTGTTGATCATCATGCCAAAATCTGCTGTGTGACGGAACCAGTCACGATGAAAGAAGCAATGACGAGTCCAAATGCAAAGGAATGGCAGGAGGCAGCTGATTTGGAATATGAGTCGCTGTTGGAAATTGAAACGTGGGACCTGGTGGATTTACCAAAGGAAAGAAAGGCAGTCGGATCAAGATGGGTTTTCAAAGTCAAGTATCGTAGTGATGGACAACTGGAGCGATACAAGTGTCAACTTGTCGCCAAAGGTTACTCACAGTTGTTCGGTACTGACTATTATGAAACCTTTTCACCAGTGGTACGATTCAACTCAATTCGTACGTTACTGTCCTTTGCTATCCAAAACAATTTACATGTACACCAGATGGACGTTGTAACTGCATTCCTCAATGGACACCTAGAAGAAGAAATCTACATGGAGCAACCAGAGGGATACATCAAACCTGGGCAAGAACATTTGGTATGTAAGTTTAAAAAATCAATTTATGGACTGAAGCAGTCACCTCGCTGCTGGAGCAAAGCCTTCACCGAGTTCATGACGGAAATAGGATTTAAACAGAGTACAGCTGATTCATGTGTGTTTGTTAGATCAAGAGAAGAGCTTGAGATACTTGCTGTGTATGTGGATGATCTCATTCTGATAACACAGTCAAAGGAGAACATGAACCTGCTGAAAACGACCCTCGGTGAGCGCTACAAGATATGGAATGGACAATGCAAACCCTGCGGCAACTCCTGCTGATGCCAATGTCAAATTAAGGAAAAGCGATGGTGTCAGTAAGCCAGTAAATCAACAAATCTATCAGTCAATGGTAGGAAGTTTGCTGTATGCTGCAATGGCCACACGACCAGACATAGCTCATGCAGTGAGTACTGTGTCTAAGTTCAACGCCAATCCAGACGCTGCACATCTGACTGCTGTGAAGAGGATATTCCGATACTTGAAAGGGACAGCAAATCTTTCTCTCAAGTATGAGCAGTCAAACACAGATGCTTTGATCGTATTCTCTGATGCTGATTGGGCTGGTGATCAAGATGACCGCCGCTCAACAACAGGCAACATATTCCTAGTAAGTGGAGGAGCCGTCAGCTGGCTTAGCAAGAAATAGGCGACAGTTGCACTTTCAACAGCTGAAGCTGAATATGTCGCACTGAGTCAAGCTGCACAAGAAGGTGTTTGGTTGAGACGATTACTGAGTGATCTTGGGATGAAGGATATGTCCATAAGAATTTTGGAAGACAACCAAGGAGCAATCGCAATTGCAAAGAATCCTGTGGACCACTCCAGAACTAAACACATTGACATTCGATACCACTACATCCGTGAATGTGTACAGAATGGACAAATTGAGATAAAATATTGCCCAACAAATGATATGAAAGCGGATATATTGACCAAGCCACTTACGAAACAAAGATTTGAAAATCTTAGGAGGGAAATTGGATTATTTCCAGTCTAAATATATGTTGGTGTCTGACAGTTGAATTGGTTAAAATGTGTGAAACGTGTAAAAAGAGTTCCTGAAGAAATGTGAAAAAAAGAGTTCCTGAAGTTCACTGTAAAAGCGAAATGTGCTTTTGATTTGCCTGTCTTGACATTTTTTGAAAAAGGGAGCACAGCTGTGTAAATTTGTTTAAAACTTCGAGATACCATTGTAAAATTAAGTGGGAGTGTTGTAGTACGGTAATTAGTCAATGGGTGGTGCTGTTGCTTAATGCTGTGACTTTGTGTATCGCGAAGAAGACTCTGTTTACTTCCGGTTTTTGCGCTGCTGTATGTTGCTGATTGTTGCGCACTTCAATAAAGAACGGCCCACGCCACAAATTTCAACAGTGTCTATGTGTGTGTTTAAGCATTAATAAGTGTAAAAAACATGATTATGAATACACAAACTGATTACCTATCCTCGGCCCATCTTACAGACGCTCAGCAACACAAGATGACTATACAAAACAATAATATTTGTTTATTTTATTTATTATCTATTTATTATTATTTTACGAACAGCTATGACTCAACAATGAAATATAATGTAAATGACCATATAATGACATTATAATGTTCATTTGTAAACTTTTACCCACCTGAAAAACAGGTTAAAGTATGAGATAGCGTAGAGCCAGCGAAACTGTAGACCAGAGGTATTCAATTAAAAGTCACAGACGTCCACGACTAAAATTTCTTCCAATTAAAAGGCCCGAACCAAAGTCCAACTTCCCTTAATGTCTAGCCTATGTTCACATTTTTATATAGTTTCAATATTTAGTCATTTTCAACAGAGCGCACTTATATACTAAATATTTAGCAATGTTCCCATTAAACACCTCTGCCAGTCAAACAAATATAAGGCGTTTATTTCACATTTAAGAAAATGATGCTCCAGGAACTTAAGGGTGCCACTTCCAGAAAAAACTAAAATCTCCTGCAGAAATATATCAAGTGCTAAGTATTGAGTTAACATATTTTCCCTTTTTTTCTTAAATCAATGAGTTATCAGCCGGAAAAAAAACGGAAAGCCTAGTTATCCAAGTAAAACAGGTCGACATGTTCAGTACACAATCAATAAAAATGGCTGTCCTCATGAAAAACAAATTCGAAATGAGCTTTGACACCACCTTCTCTTTTGAATATTTTTTAACGTCTCTTAATGAGAAAAATGAGTTTGTGACTGCCCTGCCAGTAACTTAAATCTGGGTTGAAACGGTAGTCGGGGCCATTGGGATTTGGTAGATTATTTCACACATCTGGGCTTTGTGTTTTCCTTTATAAATAATGTTTGTGCAACCGCATTTAAGCACTCCTTCACAAATCCTTTTTTATGTTTCTCCAAAATCCATGATACTTTTAGTGAACATTTGTTTGCATGCCGCTGGGCTGTAAACGAAAATGTAAAAATCTGTTATACTGCACTCCAAGTTCGATGTTTTTACGTGCGCTCACCTCAAACTTCAGCGGATAACTTTGCACAAAAGGGCGGTGCTTTGTTTCGTAGTGACGCTTGGCAATGTTGCGACGGTTTCACTGGCCAGAACGAAACTAAATTTCTCCGTCCATCCATTTAAAACAACACGCATCGACTTTGCTAACTTTTTAGCAAGGCATACTTTCAGCAGCATGCCTTTCCAGTCTGCTGCGCAAGTGGCAGTGGATCGTAAACAAAAGATTTGATCGGCTCAAATCAGTGACGCCATTTCCGTATTAACTAGAATTGCAGCGTCAACGTTTGCGAAATGCGCCCTGAAAAAAAATTCCTCATAGATTGGTCATGGGTCCGGTCCGAACCATCTGTCGGTCCGGATCCGGACCGCGGTCCGCCATTTGGTGATGCCTGCTGTAGACCGTTGTTCGCCAATTCTCATCAGCTATGAGCAAATGGCTGCGCGAATGTGCTCTTGACAACCATCGCAGGTGTCACAGGCTTACCCCTGGTCTCACACTGCCATCTACTGACCAAATTGTGAAGTTGTCTAACACACCAAAATATCAGAGGGAAAATTGATTTTAAATAAAAATCAGTCTCAGTTGTCTTGACAAATAAAAAAAAATAAAAAATCAAGAAACATACACAAACTGTGTATACCCTCAGTGGGTATCACACATGCTGCTGTGGCATGCATTCATATTCAATATTATTGTATTTGGAATTGTATTGTTTTCACAGATATTTTGTTTTGATTACTAGTGCAAGCCATGTTAAGATGGTAATAGTTTCAAGTTATTCCTTATTTGTACATTAGTTGCAATGGCTACCTCTGACCACTAGAGGACAGCGTTCGCTGCTTGCGTGTGTGGCAAAAGGGGACCAGCGCATTCTAGAGCGAAGAAGAGCTACACGTAAGATGGCAACAGCAGTACGGAGCGAACGTTGTTAATAAATGTTAATATTTTGTGTTTCAGGTAAGACAATCTAGATCAAATACCATATATTGATGTGTGAATGTGTTTATTGATAGTAAGTGTGATAGATTGAAATTAAGTGTTTACTAGTGATGGGTAGATGAGGCATCCTGTATCGTTTCGACACAGTGACACAATGTATTGACACTGTGTTGACACTGTGTTGCTGAATACTGACACCTGGTGGACTTGCAGGAAACATTTGACAGGGTCATCTGACACTGATCTGTCAAACTAATTTTATCCAATTCCATTGATTAGCGACGTGATGTGTTTTTATATATCCTATTTCGTATTACTTTCCATCGCACTAATTATTCTCTTATCTAATTTATATATTTAACTGAATTATTGTTGTATTGCACTGGAGAGGGGAGCTCTCTAATCTCGTTGCACACTTGAGTACAATGACAAAGGGATTTCTGATTCTGATTAGGCATTTGCTTTCACATTATTTTTACATACATGCAATTTCATTAAAAAAATCTTTGATATTCGAGACGCAGTTGATAAATTAAGAGGACATCTGTCTGAATGCCCAAGTAAAAGTGTTTATATTGCCTTTATTAGTCCCACAATGGGGAAATTCGAGATTCGAACCCAGGCCTCCTGGGGAGACTGGGTCCTGAACGCGGCGCCTTAGACCACTCGGCCATCCTGGCAGCCAAATAATATTCCCTTTATTAGTCCCACAATGGGGAAATTCGAGATTCGAACCCAGGCCTGCTGGTGAGACTGGGTCCTGAACGCGGCGCCTTAGACCACTCGGCCATCCTGTTGTGAATGACAATGGACTCATTGTAATTAAAGATTTTTATTCCAAAAAATTAGTTTCTCCAGCGTTTTGTTATTCAGTCTATTTCTTTTTTTGAGGCAATTTCCCCCGCCTTTGAGAAGATCCTCTCACAAGGCACTGAAGAGGCCGGTGTGCACAACGCCTGTGTGGCTAATATAAATAGGTGAGGGAACGTTGCCTCCATGGACTTCCAGTATAAGAGCAGGTCTTCCGTACGTGCAACGTGTCCTGCTGACATATAGCGCTGCACCTCTGAGTGCGCATCAACAGTGACGTCTTCCTTCTTGCGGATCTTTAACGCAAAGTAACGCGCCAATAACTCGATGCTTGTTTTGAGCGTCCATCCTGTTGACAGATGCGCTTCTTTATGAACACAGTTTGGCGCGCGACCGCTGTGTCGTCACAATTCTGGTAGTGGTCACGTGACTTTCTCAAAGCAGTACGCGCACCGACACGGGGTTTGCCCTGGAAGCTCGGCGCGCGCATTGACGCCTCGGTGTCGTTGGACCCATCACTAGTGTTTACTGACGTTTTTCGTTCGAGATGAAACTTTGTAATTGAAGTAGACGAACAGGTTGCCGTTGAAATAGCGAGAGAGCGTCGTGTACAATGCTGTGAGGGATGTTTGTATTGAGTACATGTGTAAGTTTGAGGCATTGTGTATATGATACAGATGTGAAGTATTTTTGCATTGTGTGCATGTGTAAGTTTATTGAGGTTTATTGATCGAAATATTGGTTAAATAATTTCTATTAGTAGCGCATTCTAGAGCGAAGAAGAGCTACACGTAAGATGGAAGCAGCAGTACGGAGCGAACGTTGTTAATAAATGTTAATATTTTGTGTTTCAGCAACCCAAAATAAAACCCTTCAAAAATTAAATGTGTAGCGACAGATTGATAAGGACAAGTCATTCTGCACCCCGCTCCACTGCCCCTACGTTCCATCTTACGAAAACATGAAATTTCCTTCCATTGTGCTATGTGGATGACAGTCGGATTTATGTCCCGCAAAGCAAAAAAGACACATTCTCCATTAGACCACTTTTGTCCTGTCAAGGGGAAATCAAAATCTGGATGTCACTTAAGTTCTTAAATTTCAGCAAAAGAAGACAGAAGTTATGATGTTCGGCCCTAAGGCCCTTCTACGATTCAATCCTGTTTACCTTGGCCCCATGGCATCTTACCAAAAGCCAACAGACTCAAACTTGGTCTTTAAATTGGACAGAAATTATTAATTGTACCGGCAATCAGTGCTGTTGTTATATCCAGCTTCTTTCATCTTAGGCAGCTGGCTGAGGTGAATCCCTTTCTTTCTCAGCAGCACTTAGAAACAGTAATCCATCCCTTTGTTACAACTAGGCTAGTTAACTGGAATGCTCTTTACTTTGGAGTCAGCCAGTCCTCCTTTAAGCGCCTCCAACAGGTCCAAAATGCTGCTGCTCGTCTTAAATGGAGCTCGGAAGACGAAGCTCCTAACCCCAATCTTGGCCTTTCTTCACTGGCTCCCAGTGCACTTTAGATTTTAAGATACTTCAGTTCATTTTTAAATCTTTAAATGGCCTCGCCCCAGCGTACTTCTCCGAGCTCCTCCACACCTACGCACCTGCCTGTTTGGCGGACCAAATGCTGCTAGAGGCGGCGAGGACTAAGCGCACCCTCAGTGGGGGAACTGCGTCTTTTCTGTTGCCGGTTATCAAATATTCCATTTTCTTTTTTTTCCCCATTTCTTTCATTAAATGTGAGGTATGTCCCCGCTCTGTCCACTTTTAAAACTTGTTTGAAGACATTTTTATTCTTCAGCTTTCGACTCAACATGAGACTGTCGCTGTTCTGCTGGTATCTATTGTATATGTCAGAGGTATTCAATTAAAAGTCACGGAGGTCCATGAATAAAATTTCTTCCAATTAAAAGGTCCGAACCAAAGTACAACTTCCCTTAATGCCTAGCCTGTGTTCACATTTTTATATAGTTTCAATATTTAGTCATTTTCAACAGAGCGCACTTATATACTAAATATTTAGCAATGTTCCCATTAAACACCTTTGCCAGTCAAACAAATATAAGGCGTTTATTTCACATTTAAGAAAATGATGCTCCAGGAACTTAAGGGTGCCACTTCCAGAAAAAACTAAAATATCTCCTGCAGAAATATATCAAGTGCTAAGTATTGAGTTAACATATTTTCCCTTTTTTTCTTAAATCAATGAGTTATCAGCCGAAAAAAAAACGGAAAGCCTAGTAATCCAAGTAAAACAGGTCGACATGTTCAGTACACAATCAATAAAAATGGCTGTCCTCATGGAAAAACAAATTCGAAATGAGCTTTGACACCACCTTCTCTTTTGAATATTTTTTAACGTCTCTTAATGAGAAAAATGAGTTTGTGACTGCCCTGCCAGTGACTCAAATCTGGGTTGAAACGGTAGTCGGGGCCATTGGGATTTGGTAGATTATTTCACACATCTGGGCTTTGTGTTTTCCTTCATAAATAATGTTTGTGCAACCGCATTTAAGCACTCCTTCACAAATCCTTTTTTTATGTTTCCCCAAAATCCATGATACTTTTAGTGAACATTTGTTTGCATGCCGCTGGGCTGTAAACGAAAATGTAAAAATCTGTTCTACTGCACTCGAAGTTCGATGTTTTTGCGTGCGCTCACCTCAAACCTCAGCGGATAACTTTGCACAAAAGGGCGGTGCTTTGTTTCGTAGTGGCGCTTCGCAATGTTGCGACGGTTTCGGAGCATATGATGCATGCTGGTTTTGCGCCCTGAAAAAAATTCCTCATAGATTGGATGGGTCCGGTCCGAACCATCTGTCGGTCCGGATCCGGACCGCGGTCCGCCATTTGGTGATGCCTGCTGTAGACCGTTGTTCGCCAATTCTCATCAGCTATGAGCAAATGGCTGCGCGCATGTGCTCTTGACAACCATCGCAGGTGTCACAGGCTTACCCCTGGTCTCACACTGCCATCTACTGACCAAATTGTGAAGTTGTCTAACACACCAAAATATCAAAAGTCATTTTCAACAGAGCGCACTTATATACTAAATATTTAGCAATGTTCCCATTAAACACCTTTACCAGTCAAACAAATATAAGGCGTTTATTTCACATTCAAGAAAATGTGGCTCCAGGCAATTAATGGTGCCACTTCCAGGTAAAACAGTAAAATATCTCCTGTAGAAATATATCAACTGCTAAGCATTGAATTAACATCTTTTACCTTTTTTTCTTAAATCAAAGCGTTATCAGCCTAAAAAAAAAACAGAGAGCCTAATTATCCAAGTAAAACAGGTCAACATGTTCAGTACACAATCAATAAAAATGGCTGTCCTCATGAAAAACTCATTTGAAATGAGCTTTGACATCACCTTTTCTTTTGAATATTTTTTTAACTTCTCTTAATGAGAAAAATGAGTTTGTGACTGCCCTCCCAGTGACTTAAATTTGGGTTGGAACGGAGTCAGGGCCATTGGGATTTGGTAGATTATTTCACACATCTGGGCTTTGCATTTTCCTTTAAATAATGTTTGTGCAACCGCATTTAAGCACTCCTTCACAACTTCCCCATCACTGAATGTTTTTTTATGTTTCCCCAAAATCCATGATACTTTTAGTGAACATTCGTTTGCGTGCCGCTGGGCTGCAAACGAAAATGTAAAAATCTGTTCTACTGCACTCGAAGTTCGATGTTTTTGCGTGCGCTCACTTCAAACTTCAGCGGATAACTTTGCACAAAAGGGCGGTGCTTTGTTTCGTAGTGGCGCTTCGCAATGTTGCGACGGTTTCGGAGCATATGATGCATGCTGGTTTTGAATCGGCAGCAGCCAGAACGAAACTAAATTTCTGCATCCATTCATTTAAAACAACACGCATCGACCTTGCTAACTTTTTAACAAGGCATACTGTCAGCAGCACTCTCTTCCGGTCTGCTGCGCAATTGGCAGTGAATCGTAAACAAAAGATTTGACTGGCTCAAATCAGTGACGCCTTTTCCGTATTAACTAGAATTAGAGCGTCGTTTGCGAATGCGCCCTGAAAAAAATTCATCATAGATTGGTCATGGGTCCGGTCCGAACCATCTGTCGGTCCGGATGTGTTTGCATTTTAATTTGTGTTCTAATTGCCTGCTAATTTATATTACACCATATCAAAAGTGCTTTGTTACAGCTCCAGCTGTTTTAAAATGTGCAATATAAATAAAGTTGTATTGTATTGTAAAGACCTCAGCATTTACTTGAATTATTTGTTGGCCTGTTTACGACTTCTATTCTCTTTTCTGCCCCCTCTGCCCCTTGGGAATTAGGTGATGGCAAAATTGGAAGTCTCTGCTTCAATTCTACAGCCACTAACCGGTACAAGATTGAAGGCTGACCACATCTTTGGAGGCGCTGCGATGGTGTAAGATGGGCTGAGGATAGTTAATCAGTTTGTGTATTTATAATCATGTTTTTATACACTCATTCATGTTTAAACACACACACAGACACTTACTTATTTTAGCACACACGCACACAGACACTGTATCCTGATGATGTGTATAGTTAAACTGACCTTTACACTGTGAGTTGTGATTCTCTGCCTGCTAGAGTTACTGATGATTAGTTATTGATGTTTTCTGTCTTCTACTGATTAGTTTAGTCTAAAACAGACCACCATTGTTAATTAATCTCCTGTATTCTGGTGATTTAGTTTAGGCTAAACAGACCTTCATTGTATTCTAATTTCTTGTGATTCTTGAGTCAAACTAATAAAAGCCAAGCCGGTGAGAAGAGGAGTGAGAAGAGTTGCATGGAGCGGCTGCGAGCAGGCGAGCTGCTGCTCGCGGCCTCTCTGTCCCACTCTTTTCCCCCGCCGGCGGTGAAAATGAACAGCGGTGTCTGGTTCCTCCTGGCCATTCAGCTAGCGTTTTATTTCGGCCGTTACATTTAGTAAATTATTTCAGTAAGCCCTCCCAAAATGGGCATTTAAACCTGACAGATGGAGATTACGATATTGATCAACTGGGTGCGGACCGACTCCACCTAAGTAGTCTTCCTGCAGTGCTTCATTTAATTGACTTTCACATTATTTCCCCCATCTGTGGTCCCTTCTCGCAAAAAGCAAAAAAATGCTAAAACATCCATTGTTTAATCTCTGCAAGGCGTGTCTCTATATTACAGCAATTAATGCTGGTTTGTTATTTCCAGCAGCATATAAAATTTGATATCATCAGCATTCATCCATTACCTGATCGGCTTCTCCTCACGAGGGTCGCGGGGGTGCTGGAGCCTATCCGAGCTGTCTTTTACCAGTCGGAGGGGACACTGGTTGCCAGCCAGTCACAGACAAAGATATAGAAAAAAAACCACTCGCTCACACAATCACACCTAGGGACAATTTGGAGCATCCAATCAATCTACCATGCATGTCTTTGGAATGGGATGAAGCCAGAGTACCTGAAGAAAACCCATGAAGCCACAAGACGAGCATGCCAACTCCACAGAGGAAGGCCCGAGTCGGAATTGAAACCTATACTGTGTGCTAAACAGTCGTCCACCGTGCCACCCTATTATCAGCCTAACAGAGAAAATTGTTATACTTATTTACATATAATTTCACCAATCGGAATCATTGTAGATGCTGAACAATACAGGTCAAAATACAGATGCCTCCTCATGTAACATTACAAAACTCAGAAGTCACATTGCCATAAATTACACGGTGTGTCCTCACTGAGAGGTAAGAATTGAACCAAGAAAGTGCTGAACCTGAAATACTAACATATTTCAAGGCGTTTTAATAGTATGATATTAACGACAGTGTCAATAGCATCGAGTAAGAGTAGTATTGATGAGGTGTTGGAGTCCATCGGCAGAAGATGACCATTCGTCACTTGAGCAAGAAGTAGATTTTTTTCCAAGAATTACTGCAATAAACAGATTTGAAACCAGCCTATAATAAATGAGTCCTTCTGTGTTGATATTTCTCACTTAAGTAGCGGTCTTGTAAGATGCTGCTACATTGCCCAAGGTGAGTGATAAGTTAATGATGTTTAAGATGGAGGGTCCATACACAACTCTTTAATGAGTTTGTCAGGAAGCAGTTCGAAGTGTCTGTTTTGTTAGGGTTTCAACATATACTGTTTAAATGTTTCCATCATTTCAGTACTCTTACCATTACAGTACTTTTATCATTGCAGTATTTTTATCATTGCAGTATTTTCGATCATTCAGTATTTTTTTTATCATCGCAGCGTTTTTATTCATTTCCCATCTATACCATGGACAGACATTAGGAGTGTTTCCATACACTTGTATATGTTGTGGGATGTGTGTATATACATGGGGATCTGTGTATATACATATATACTGTGTATACTTGCATGCTTTTTATGAAAGTCTGCTGCTAACGGTATACATTAACGGCTACATTACGCCGCCGCTTCTGTGTGATCTATATCTTTGCTGCTGTAACACTGCAAATTTCCCCATTGTGGGACTATTAAAGGACATCTTTATCTTTAAAGATGAGTTAGAGATGTCAGACAATTATCTGCCGTAATGAGCCAGGACTTCTGTTAATATCAGTAATTGCGGAATTCAACAGGGTTTTAGGACCAGTGTCCTTAATCTCGCACCGAAAGCGCTAATAAATTGTTTTAGTCACCCATGGTAAGTATTGTAGCGTTGGGGAGTAAATCAGGCCAATTTATCCATCAGCAAACTCCTTTTTTATTAAGCCAAAAACGGCTGTTGTTGGCCGCAACCATGCCGATACAACAACAACATAACGGTCAATCCAGTCGCTCTCTCGCTGCCTTCACAGCCTCACCAGAAAAGAGGAAACTACAGAACCCGTGAACTATTTCCAAAGTTGCTACACTGCCCTTCCTTTTATCAAGAACCTCGTCCTGAGGGCGTCACTCAACAAAGTCACTGAGGTGACCCGGTGGTCTCCTCTGTCGCTGAGGCCGCCCCAAGGCGAGTGGAGGCACAATCCTCCGTCTTGGAGGTGTGGGATTCAAAACCCACTTTGAGTGTGCCCGGGACCCAGTGTGCTGTTGTGGAATGGCATCACCTCTATATGGGGCCAGTCTGTCCCTTTGGAGGGCTACCCATCTGCCACCAGGTGGCAGCTGTACCCTATACACCACCTCTCTTATTCTCTCCAGCACTCCACACACACAATTCCTTTTCTGCCTCACGCCCGCCTTCTGTTGATGGTCACGAGCAAAGACATGTGATGACTCCAACTTGTCTTGGAGCCTCCTGACATATTCCGGTCCTGGTGGGACGGCTGGTGTATCAAGGGGTCTGCCAAAAGCCATTTCCAGTGGTGTCCTTAGCTCACGTCCCAGCATGAGCAGGGCAGGTGTACATGAAGTGGAATCCTGTACAGAGGACCTGTAGGCCCACAAAACTAATGGGAGATGCCTATCCCAATCTCGTTGGTGCTCAGATGTGAGAATTGCAAGTTGTTTTGCCAAGGTCCTGTTAAAGTGCTCAATGTGCCCATCATTTTGAGGATACATCATGTCACTCACACATTGCAGTGAACACGGCAGACTCAAAGTCCTATGATGGAGGGGTCTCGTACCACGGCGACCCACACCTGAAAGTTCATGCATAGTCCCCCCACTTGTATAGTCACCACCCCCCTTACAAGCATAGGGGTAAGCTCGCTAGTCAATGTTCGTAGCTTGACTGACGTAGATTCCAATTGTGCCCCTGCTGGGAACACATCAGGCCTGCCTCAACAGTGTTGCAGTGGACCCGGTGTCGACAAGGGCGGCCAATTGAGTCTGTATGCGCAGTTCTCTTGGGGTAATGGCCCGGATAAACTGGTCCCTGGCCAGCTCACTCAACACATCAGTCGGCATATGGGTATATGCACGCCTTGGCAGGGTTTCCATGTTATTCGCTAATACACCAAGTGGTTCACCAGCTTGTTTTTGCCTTTTAGATAGCTCTGAGCGTTGAACATTAGGTTGACTGCATTCTCCAAAACGCCGTCTCAGGGCACCAACCAAAGCACCATAGTCATCTTTTTCGGCTGGGCTGAGCAATAACAAGCAGGACAAAGCTTCCTCCGTAAGACACATGGTCAGCTGTTGTGCTTTATGCTTCCCAGTCCAGCCAGCAGCCCTTGCCAAAAGTTCAAATTGGGCATGGAAAGCCTCCCAGTGTGCCCTACCGCAGTATTTTGGAGTCTTGACAGGCTGATGGCTACAATGGGGGCTGTCAACGTTGTTTGCGCTTGCTCCTCCCCCAGCATTCAAGGAACCGAAACCAGCATTGAACGCCAGCTTCATTGCGGTCCACCTCAGGTGGTTAACATGCTCCGAAACATTTTCGGGGTTCATATCACGGCCTCATGCACCATCGTAAGAATGGTCCACCACCTCCTCCATGACTCGCGGGCGACCGCCGTAACTTTCTTTATGCGTTGACATACCAGTTTTCACTTTTGACACCAGTGTAGCCTAGTGGAGTAAATCAGGCCAATTTATCCATCAGCAAACTCCTTTTTTATTAAGCCAAAAACGGCTGTTGTTTACCGCAACCACGGACATACAACAACAACAACATAATGTTCACTCCAGTCGCTCTACCGCTTCACAGCCTCCCCAGAAAAGAGGAAACCACAGAACCTGTGAACTATTTACAAAGTCGCTACAGTATATTATTCAGGGTAACACGCGCCCCCCTCAGCATCGCACCGCGCCCCACTATTTGAGAACCGCTGGAGTAGGGAGAGGTCTAAAACAGGCAGCTCTCAAGGAACCAGAGTTCCCTACCCCTGATCAAGACACTTTTTACCCACCAAACAATGCGGAATGCAGTTACATTACAAAGCGTACAGGAACATTTCTCTGACTTTTGTCACACGAGGAAAATTCACAGATGAGCTCAGACCGGGGTCGCACAGTAGAGATGGCTGCATTAATTGTACTTGATCACTTTGCTCAAATTAAATGCAAATTATGATGCTCATTTTGTATCTCAATTGCTTTTATACACAGCCGTGCTTATGTGTTTTTGCCACTTGCTCTCTCGCACCTCACTCACTCAGTTCAAGGGCCAGTAAACACAATAGCATTTCAAGATTTCATTCTGCTCCAAGGTCAAATATTTGAATTTATATACACACCATACTTGACCCAGTTATGGACCTTGCAAGGGATGGCTGGAAACCCACTTCTGTCCTTGCTTGGTCCGTCCTTTTAAAAAGAAAAAAAAAAAAAATTCTCCTCTGGCAACCTCAGTCCACAAAATGGGCGTTCGTCTGGGACAAAATGACGGATAAAATACCCATCTCTGCTAACTGTCAAATGTGAAATGCACCACTTGATGGAAACAATATGAAAACATGTCAAATACAAGAAAAAACAGACGCAGGTCAGGGATGAAAGCATGCTTATAATTAATTACAACAAAACTGCAATGTGACATTACAAAATACAGGCTTATTCAGTTCACTAAAAAAATATATTCTAGGCAGATACTAAAATACCCAGTATTTTGCAACAAATTACCAAAATATTATTGTACAACCTAAAAAGCAGTTTACCCCACTTAGAAAAGGCCCAAAAGGTACAAATCATAAATCAAGTCACACATTGTATACATTAAATAAATTGCAGTACGATATCTTTAAAATCACATTCATGAATTACAATATACATGAACAGAATGTATTGTTTTGCATAAAAATACTGAGAATAAATTCTCAACCCCAATGAAAGTTCTTGCCCCCTCCAGGTACAGCACAGTTGATTGCTTTAGTGTGTGTCATTGTGACATTTGACCAAGCTTGCACTTAATGGATAGGAGGGGAGAGAGTTAAATGAGCATGCATGGTGCAACTAACTGATTTAAAAACAAACACACACACACACCCCTGCACATACACATACACACAGACAGACAAAAAAAAAAAACTCATTCAATTCATGGAGGTTGAAATCCATAAAATCACGGTCATAATTTTCATGTCACATGTTATTAGATCCACCATCAGATCATAAAACAAATTCAAGCCAAATTAAGAAAATGAAAACTGAGGAATGATACATTTGGTAAAACGTCTTGCATCAAAATTATTACAAGGTAGAAGAAATCTTAAAATGCAACCATTGCCTCAACAACAAATCATTGCATTTAAGTTGACATGTACTAGCTGCCATTGATTAAGGCTTTCCTATTTAAAGGAGATGTATGCATTTTTCACAGTTTAAAACAGTTCACAAGTGTCATAACGCGTGATACACTTTCGTCAACAAGACCCTGTTTTACGAACTAAGCTGAAATCAAACTTTCATGAGAGGGCACTGTCCTGTTCAATGCAAATTTATATAACGTTAACTTTTTTTTTTTTTTAAATCCAGGTTTGGTAATTGAGAACATATTCTCATTAGAAATTACAAACTGGAAGCAGATAGCAGAATAAAACAAAGCAAACCCTAAAAGACAATTATCGGTGATAGGTCCCTATGAAAAAGGATCGACTCATCTTAAAATTTTAAAAAGGCATTGCTGTTCGTGAGACACACGAAAATGAAGTTTTCTGTGTGATCAAATCTGGCACTTGAGTAAAAAAAACAAACAAACAAACAAACAACACAAAAAAAATAAAAAACATTGCATTCAAATTAAATGGCCGTTTCATAGTCATGTTGGTCCTCCTTCAACTTATGCCTTCAAAATAAGTGAGACCACTGCGGAACTGGCACTCTTAGAACATGCGATTCCAGAACAGTTGGGTAAGACATAAGAAGGGGGCCTGAGAATCTTTGGGTTCATCTATCAAGAGCAAATGTAGTGGTTCTGAAAGCCAAGGGTCACTGATGGTACAGAATTGCCAAGTTTTTTGCTGATCCAATGTTCAATCTGTAAATAAAAAGAAAAGACATACAATTTTTTTCTTTATGGCTTTTTGCGCCTGGTTAGATCTGCGGAGACATAACTCAAATGGCAGCAGAAAAAAAAAATCTACTCCACAAATAAGAAGACAGAAAAGATTTTGGCTGCCAAAGACCAAAGCAAACAGAATTGGAGATGCTTCATTTGGCAAGACAATGACTCCAAACGCAGTACCAACAACAAAGGAGTTAATCAGGATCAAATGTTGATGGTTTTAGATTATAACCTACACTCAAAAAAAGCAACATGTTTATTCATGTTTAGCGGTTAAACATTTTCTAATCATGTAGTTTCAACATAACAGGCAAAATCCTGAAAACTGCATGATTGCTTTATGTCAATGCAACCTAATGGGTTTAGATAGGACTCACATATGCAATACCTCTCCAGTGCAGAATGTGGCAGTAACGTGCAACAAGACCCTTTACATCAGGTAAGAATTCGGGCCATTGTGTAAAGAAGACCCATGACAGAATGTGCTGACATTTCACTCACGCCAATTGAATCTGTTTGCATCAATCAATAATTAAACAATTTATGGGACGAAACATAAAATCAGTAAGTTCATTTTCACTTTTTATTCTCTGTGATTTTTTTTTTTGGTTTGGAAAATTATTTAAGATTCATGTCCACTAGTTTTAGCATAGTGTGTTGTTGCCTTTTAGCTAAACCTGAGTTTAGCTAAAAGGCAACAACACAAGCTGTCACCCGTTAAACCCTGCGTAAAATAGACCGGTGGAAGTTATTTTATTGGTACTAAGGTACATTAATAATTTAACAATTTGTTGTTGACATCCCTGTAACAACTTAAATTACGTCAAATTTTCTGATAAATGAGAAATTAAATGAAAGTTACAGATTTACGCAATCCGATAATTTTAAATGTTTGGATTTAGAAAGTAAAAAAGTTTGAGACAGTGAAGTGACTTATGCATGTCTTGCGATATCTTCACTTATGATTTAAAATGTTTTTGTTTTTTTTTGGTGCATTTGTTGCGGCAAACTGACTGGCACTGCTCAGACCAACGTTATTGATGTCAGAAGAGAGTGCGTCCTCAAATCCCAGTGTGTGTACCTCAATGATGAGCCAGAGACGATGGAAAAAGAATACATGGTATCTTACACTGGAAATATAGTGCTTGACTTTGAAATGTCAATGAATATCTGTCACAGTGGTCTTGTTCATATATCATTTAGGGGATTCGTAGTTCATGAATGTTTTTTTTCTTACAGGATGCAGATGTTTAAAGAAACCCGGCTGAAATGCTGAAATGAAGGAGACAGTGTTTGGAATTTATGTCATTCGAAAAGAGGGTGCCGAGCCAGTGGATAACCCAGATGACATGGGTATCACCTTGGAGGGTGTCAATGTTCTGTATGAGCTGGGGAACGTCCCATTTTCTGTTGTGAGGCTGTTCTTTCTGGTCTATGCACTCAACAAACTACGCGTCAGAGTTACGGTACACCTTTGAAGTTTTGCAGACTCTCATCATGGAACGAGATGGAAACTCTCAAGAAAAGGTCAAGTATTGAAAACCTTGCTCTTACGCAAGTCATCCTGTATGGAATGACCAAAAATGAAGCAAGTATTTTCAAGAAAAGATGTTAAATGTTAACTGTTTGGTATAGTTCAAATATTGCTCATTGCTGCTTTTTGACATTGTCCTCATATTTAACTTTGCTTTCAGTTGCAAGGGCTCAATATGCACCTAAAGTAGTTTTTTGTATCACTGAGAACCTGAAAGGCTGCAACAACTGAAGTTTTTTGAGAAATGTTCAGTTTAAATGATCAAAAGGACTTAAGACTAAAATGTTCTAAAATGGGTGATTTTTGTTGATTGCAGAAGTTTTATTCATTTAAAATGTAAATTTATATTTGATGTAAACTGAGATTTAATGTAAATGTATATTTGATGTAAACTGATACTTAGCACACAAAAAGCAATTATTTTAAGAGGTCTTTAATTGTTTGCCTTTTCTGTGGATTGCAGTACTATTGAAAATCCAGTCAATTTTGTGGTCTTTTATGAACTTCACACCAACAACTAAGTTGACATGTAAAAATTGCTCAATGAAAACATTCATCAACAATGTCTTATTTTTTTATTATTATTTTAAACAGTAAGTTATGCCTGAAAGTATTTTTGTTGACTTGTTTCGTTAAGTCAGCATTAAACAAATGGTGTTATTTTATCATTTAAAAAGTTTTCCTCTACATATGGTGTATATATAAGATACCGATACTCTTATTATGGAAGTTAACCTGACCAAAGGGAAAAAAGTCAGCTTTTGCCTATATGTTAACACAACCTGAACAAATTAAGTTGGAATCAATCATAGAAAATAAGTACTGACAACATCAATACTTTATGTCCACTCAACACATTTAGGATTAGTTGGTTCAACATAATTCTATCTTGCAAAATGAAAATATTTTATTTTGGTGGAAATTCTTTCCCTAATTTCATTACGTGAACCCAACAAATGATTTTTTTGAGTGTCAAGCGCACACATTTTAACAGTCAAACAGAAACAAAATTTAACTGTATGTGCGATATTAGATTAATGCTTTTGCACACTGGAACACGCAGTTAATTTAGATGCTGGGGTTCTCACAGCATCTTGGTTTTGGCATGTTCTATACCATTTTTTTTAGACCAATACCATAACGAGTACTCAACTCTTAAAGAATGACAGCTACCATGTAACCGATACCACTAGTGCTTTTGATAAATAATATTTCAAGCAGAACATGTATATGCATGTATGTGTGTTGAAGTTTAAATTGTTGTTTTCTCATGTCACACAATTGTTCACAAATATGTAAACCTTGTCCCATTTCTGCTTGTTAATGACGGTGCAATTCAGGGAAGCTCCTTTAATACCCAATCATGGCACCCATCAGCACCAAATTAGCCTGTTCAACTGTGAGATGTTCCAAACAAGTCTTTGATGAGAATTCCTCAGCTTTCGCAGTTTTTTTCCCACCTGTCCCACCTTTATTGAAATGTCTTGCAGCCATACATTTCTAAGTTAATGACTTCTTGCCAAAAAACGTTTATCAGTTTGAACATTAAATATTGTCTTGAATTTTTGGACTTCAACAAAGCCGTTAGGCAGCATTGCATTTCTAATGCGATAAATAAGAAATATATGACAAATACTGTCAAATTAGTGAACGGACAGTAAACCTTCAGCAATATAGTGATCTACCACACAATATTGCAATAACAATCATCTCTCTCTCTCTCTCTCTCTCTCTATATATATATATATATATATATATATATATATATAAAAATAATAATTTTGTCTCATTCTTATTATCAATATTTGCCCTGGAGAGGGGAGCTCTCCAATAGCGTTGTAAAGGGCATTCTGATTCTGATAATACCGTAGTAATACAAAATCTGGAACTTCAATATTGTCACAGCAGGATTGACTGATGAAAATGTAAATTGGCCCCGCGATAGGATTGTTAGGAAAAACATTGGCCTGCGGCCAAACTAAGTTGCCAGCTCCTGCTCTTAATGATGACTTGATTATTAGAGGCACAGTTCATTGAGCTTAACATTGGCATAGCTTAGCATGAAAAAAATAACATCAGTACTAAAATTCACCCCCTTAAAAGACTTTTGTGATTTAAGGGCTTTTTTTGTGATGAGATTTACGACAAATTGGCATGTCCGATTTTGGCGCTTGGTGTGCTATTTTTTCCGGTTTCGGTTGTCTACGTCACAGCAGGGAGCCAAGTGTTGTAATATTGCTTGCTTTGTCAGTTCTGTTGTCTAAAACGCCAACCTATCGCCTCCAAAATTCAAATGCACATTACTACCCTCGTCCAATTCAACTCCTGAAAGTAGAAAAGCAGTCTGCACAATAGTTTTCATTTTGACGTTATTAGCGACATAGTTATAATGACTTTGAATGGACAAATTGTGACTCCCACCAAGACATGGATGGAGAGGCTGGGGCGTGGCCGTAATGCGCATTACCAGGAGGCGTTTTTAAACGCCTTAGTTTTGTATTGTTTTCTCCATAACAAATTGATAAAATAGAAAATACAAGCTAATTTTCCTGAAAAAAAAGAATGCATAAATTGAGCTTGTTGTTAAAAAATGGACCATCCTCCCAGCATGTGTCCTTTAAATATACTCGTCCATTAATTTCATACTTTGTTAGTCCATCCATCCATTATCTTTACCGCTTCGCCTCACAAGGGTTGCCAGTCAATCGCAGTTCATACTTTATTAGTTGTCAATTAATTTTGACACTACATTTCAGTATGATGCATTGGAGCCAGTGCATCATAAACAAGAAGCACTTTAAGTTCTTCAACCTGTATCCATCAGGAGGGTTTAATCAGCTGTGTAATTCTTTTGCGACCTATAGTGTTAATGTTGTTGTAGCCCAATTGAAATATTTCATCGGCCAAGTACCCCTCAACCAGCGCAAAGCATTTTTGGGGAAAAAGACTTTAAACATGCCATCAGTGTCTGATTTATTAAATTTTAGAACCTTTCAAACTTCATTTGTATATCCACACACACACACACACAAAAAAAAAAACAAGAAAATGTCCTCTTTTGGATCATTGAAGAGATCTGTTATCAGGTCTTCCGTGATAGTGAATGCCTACAAGCAAAGACACCACATAAGTACCTTCAGCATCATATCTTGAGTTGATCTGAATTCAGAGTTCCCTCTTGTTACCAATGTGACATCCATGTTTCATCTTAAAATGGCACTGCAGATGCACTAGCATTATATAACTGTTAGCAAGTTTCTCCTCACAGAAAAAAAAAACAAAGTGCCAAAGCGGGTTTGTTGCAACTTATGGGTGTAAATCCAAATAAAATATAATCTTCAGCATACAACCAGAATTTTGCGGACTCTGGTTTGGCCTTCTTTTACACTTGTGCCTTTGTTTTGTTCGGAAGACTTACGCTTCAACCACGACTCCGTTGTTTGCGTCAGTGGGAAACTTGCTAATCGTTGCATGAAGCCAGCGCATCTGCAGCACCATCTTAAAATTAAACATGGATGTCACGTTGGTAACAAGAGGAAACTTTGAATTCAGATCAACTCAAGATATGATGCAGAAGCCTCTTATGTAGTGTCTTTGCTCATAGATAAAGCCAAGAAGACAGATAACAGATCTTTTCTATGATCCAAAAGAGGACACTTTGTTGATTATTTTATGTGGACCAATACAAATGTAAACATGTTTAATGCCTTTTGGATTTTTTTTTTCTTTAAACCCAAAAATGTTTTGCGCGGGTTCCAGGGTACTTGGCTGAAAAAATAT
Organism: Idiotropiscis lumnitzeri; assembly: GCF_059441095.1. Classification (NCBI taxonomy): domain Eukaryota; kingdom Metazoa; phylum Chordata; class Actinopteri; order Syngnathiformes; family Syngnathidae; genus Idiotropiscis; species Idiotropiscis lumnitzeri. The sequence continues at coordinate 1,306,502 of NC_142410.1, forward strand.
TTCACAGGGGGTATATCACTGAAAAAAAGTTGAGAACCACTGCACCACTGCATATGCATTGTTCTTAGTGTTGTTTGGCATGTTCTCGGCAGGTGAGGAATCAAAACTAGGTTCTTATGAACTCCTCTTAGAATTTTCTCTTACTAGAAGTTGTGGCACAACTACTTTGTAACTAGAAGGGAGGACTTGTTCAATGGCATTGTTTTTTTTGCCATTAGTTCACAGTTGCTGGTATTGGCTGCCTTCTAGAGATTTTGATACCTTGAAATAAGACTAGTGTCGGCCAGTTATTCGTACTTTCCCTCCCTAACTTGGTCAAAATGAAACTTGACGAAGAAAAGGCCAAACTAAATTCCAAACTCCAGCACTGAATTATATGCTGATATTAGGTCTTCTGCAGGGATAGCAGATGTTTTTTACGACTTTCATGAATAACATTCATGTCTTCCTTTTTGTATGAAACTTGGGACACCAGGGTATAAGGGTATGCCAAAGTCAAGGCCCGCAGGCCAGATCTGGCCCGCGAGAACCGGCCCGCAGGCCGTTGGTGTTTCACATGCGCCAAAACTACATTTCCCTTAATGCAACGGTGGCGTGCTGAGCGGAAGACGGAAGCATTCTGCGCAAGGCCGCCTCATTTCATTATTCATCAGCAATCAGCAGTGATTATCATAACAGCAAGTGTCAACTTTCAGATACCCATCAAAAATGGCGAAACGAAAGGTGGACCCTGAGAACTGGGGCTTTCAAAAAAGGTGAGAGGCGGAGTACATGTTCACAGAGGTAGATGGGAAGCCTGTGTGTCTTCTGTATGGAGAAAGTGTGGCGGTAATGAAAGAGTATAACCTGAGACGTCATCATGATATGAAACATGCGGACAAAGACAAGAGTATGGACATGGAACAAAGGCTACCGAAGGCGAAAGAATTAAAACAAGGTCTTAAATCTCAACAGGCTCTATTCAGAAAAGCCAAGTCACAAAGTGAGGCTGCTGTCAAGGCCAGTTTTATTGTGGCAAAAGTGATCACTAAATCAGCCCGGCCATTCACAGAGGGGGATTTTATCAAAGGCTGTATGCTTAAAGTTTGTGACGCAGTTTGCCCAGATAAAAGCAACTCTTTTTAAACGTGAGCCTTAGCATAAATACAGTTGCTGAGCGCGTACACCAGCTGTGCATCAATCTAAAAGAGCAACTTGTGAAAAAGGGAAAAGATTTCATCGCATATTCCCTGGCTGTGGATGGGAGCACCAACATTTCTGACATTGCCCAGTTGTCAATTTTCATCCGCGGAGTGGACTCCAGCCTGAGCGTGACAGAAGAGTTTTTGGCATTACATCCTATGCATGGCACAACTAAGGACATGATCTGTGTGAGGAGGTGTCAAGATGCATAAATGAGATGGAAGCTGCCTTGGGACAAACTTGTGGGTTTAACAACAGATGGAGCACCTACAAAGTGTGGACACAGGAGTGGACTGGTGGCGAGAATACGGGAGAAGATGCCGGAGGAAAACGCTACAGGTGAGCTGACAGCTTATCATTGCATCATACACCAGGAGTCGTTGTGTGGTAAAGCCTTGAAAATGGAACATGAAATGAGCACCATCACATGCGCAGTGAACTTTATCAGAGCCAAAGGTTTAAATCACCGCCAGTTCAAACTATTTCTGAGAGAATTAGAAACAGAGCATGGTGATTTGCCCTATCACACTGAGGTGCGATGGCTAAGCCAGGGAAAAGTCCTGCAAAGATGTTTTGAGCTGCGCGAGGAGATCTGTATGATTTTAGAAAGCAAAGGGAAAGACACGACTCAACTCCGAGATCATGCATTTCTGTGTGAAATGGATTTTCTGTTTCCTGTGTGATACCATGAGTCATCTGAATGCATTGAACCTGCAGCTGCAAGGTCGAGGTCATGTCATCTCTGATATGTACAGTACAGTGAAGGCGTTTAAAACCAAATTAACTTTGTGGGAGGCACATGCGGAAAGAAAACTTGAGCCATTTTCCTACCTGTCAGACCATGAAAGAGAAGCTCTCTACCAGTATGTTCCCGAGCGCACAGTTTGCTGATAAAGTTAGTGTACTTGCCGCTGACTTCCGACGCCGATTTACTGACTTTGAAGCACAAAAAGGCATGTTTGAACTGCTCAGCAATCCATTTACAGTTGATGTAGAACGCTCACCACCAAACCTCCAAATGGAGTTGATTGAGCTCCAATGCAACGGCGCACTAAAGGCAAAATATGCGCCAGTGGGTCCTGCGGAGTTTTCCCGTTTTGTTCCCGACACAATGCCCCAGCTGTCTCTGTTTGGCAGCACATACCTGTGTGAACAACTGTTTTTTTCTTTAATGAAGCTGAACAAAACATCAGACGGAAGTCGACTTACAGCTGAACACATTCACTCAATCCTGAGGGTATCCTCAGCTCAGAGCCTGACCCCGAACTTTGATGAACATGTACAAAAGATGAGACACCAACAAGTATCATCCTCAGCCTCAGAAAAGTGAACATTATTGTGCAATAACATATTTAGATTTTTTACTCCGTTAAAATAAAAATGAGTTAAATATAGTTGTTAAATATTTGTTTTCATTGCACAAGTGACTTTTCTTAGAAGAAAGTGGAGTTTTCTCTTATTAGTGGATTTTTGCACTTTATTTTGTTTTTACTCAGGCAGTTCAAAACTCAGTTAAAGTTGAAAAGTTTAAGTTAAATATTTGTTTTCATTGCACATGTGACTTTTCTTCGAAGAAAGTCTTGTTTTCCTCTGATTAGTGGATGTTTGCACTTTATTTTATTATGTTTCAATCCAATTGTTTTAAAAATATTTCAGTTGAGTGACTGATAAAAAGTAAATTTAGCCTACTTTTGACTTTTCATTTCCCTGAGAAAATAGACTGATGGTGCTTTGAATAATACTGCTTCATTCATTTAATGTGCATGTTATAAGGATTTTATAAAGTTTGTCTTTTGTGCCTGTTGAAAATTTTAAATTACAGACAG
>NC_142410.1:1329509-1332009 GCF_059441095.1 Idiotropiscis lumnitzeri
CTAAATGCACAGCTGATGGCCAGTCATGACTTGAAATAAAGAGCGAAAAGTGATAGACTGATTATCTGCGCAGATAATTCGCATTTTGCAGATGATTGGCATCTGCCTTTTTTTTTTAATGAATTTTTATTTATTTTTTACTTTTAACGCACAGCACATATCTGATTGTTTCCTTGTGCAGTGGGTAGCAGTCAATCAGCAGTAAGCTGCCTGCTTGCTTTTTCACCTTGAGTCACACGCACTACAACAGACTTTGCAGAAATTTTAATGTCAGTCTACAACAACTCACAACTAATAGAAAACTATTCTCCGTAGTAAACTTTAAAGAGATGTTTGTTTTCATTGAACATTAATATATGCAACTGAACATGGGAGCTCTGTGCACTTATTTTTGTTAGATTTTTTAAATTAAGTTTTCGATTTTCTAAGCTCTAAAAAAGCTTTAACATGTTGTAAATCAAGTTTCGGAGTTTTTATTTTTCAAAATTTTGACACCATTTCCCCCTTTTCTCAACCGGCTTGATATATCGGTTATCGGGATCCATGACTACTAATATTCGGTATTGGCCGTGAAAAAAGCATATTGGTCTATCACTAAATGAAAGAGCTTCTTTCTGCCATGAATATGAAATTTGCTGGAAGCAATTGTGGCAGCTGACCTGACTTTGAATTGAGGCTGGCCTGACCACACGGTGCGATGCGTGGGACCCTGGGGAACATGCATTTTTCTCCGCCGTAGTACGGCTGAACGATGCATCGTTTTGGGACCAAAAAGGCGATCTAAGACAAGGCGAGTTTGAGCTTGTCAAAGCTGTTTGTGCCCCTAGTTCACGCAGTACTGATTAAAAAAAAGCGTCACCCTGTCACGCAGTGCTGATATAAAAAAAGTGTCACCCCGTCGCTAGTTGTCCCGGAAGTGATTTCTTTCACCGGTACTTAAATGCTCTGCTCGCACTATCTTGCGCCGCAGCAGAACGGTCTTTATTTGAACTATATGTAAGTCCACGCACAGCAGCAGCAACAAGCTACGTGATGGCAATAAACGACTTCGCAAACAAGTAGCGATCGAAACGAGGAGGCGAGCAAGGAGGTGCTGAGCGCACTAATCGCGCTAATCGCTAAAATGAATTGCTTCGATGTATGCTCGACTTTTAACAGAAGTCTGACTCAAACCGCGTTTGGGCGGAGAGCCAGCAGCTATGAACAGAAAAGTTGTATTGCAACCATTACGTATCTAAACATAAAATAAGACGACGGCTAAATTAGCAATTTAGCAGACACTCTCAGGCTGGAACACGGAAATGGCTGACGTCATCACAACGAAGAGGTTCAATGTCAAACGTATTGTAAACATATAAAAAACGTATAGGAAACATATTAAAACTGTTGCTTTATGTTATTTATATAAATGTTTTGTTTAAAATCCCCCTGGACAGGAAGCTGCTGCTGGCCTTCTACCACTCGTCCATTGAGAGCCTGCTGACGTACTGTGTCTCCACCTGGCACAGCGGCTGCACTAAGGCGGACAGAGTGAGGCTCCAGAGGACGGTCAAAACAGCGCAAAGGATTATTGGCTGCCCTCTACCCTCACTGTCGGACATCTACACCGCCCGGTGCCTCAGCAGGGCTCTCAATATCGTCAAAGACAATACCCACCCAAACTCACACCTGTTCGACCTGATGCCCTCTGGCAGACGCTACAGGTGCATCAAATCAAGGACTAATAGACTGAGAAACAATTTCTTTCCAAGAGCCATCTCCATTCTAAACTCTCACACACACACACGACCACCCTTACCTTGCAGAACAGCAACGTGATGTGTTTTTATATATCCTATCCAGTATTATTTTCCATTGCACTAACTATTCTCTGATTTATCTAATTTATATATCTATCTGAATTATTGTTGTATTGCACTGGAGAGGGGAGCTCTCTAATCTCGTTGCACACTTGAGTACAATGACAATAAAGGGATTTCTGATTCTGATTTGTCTTTGTATTAATAACTGTTTGGTTTGTTCATGATAATAAAGTTTAAAAAAAAAAACGTATAGTAAATCTTTATCATCTCATCAATATTTGCACAACAGTACTGAGTTTCGAGATCCTCACAATAATCGTTCTCAAAATTATATTTTTTTCATCAATTTAGCTTTGTTAAGGGATATTTTATTGACAATCTAACATCAATATACAAAGAACACGTACATAGTACGAAATGTAAAAAAAATGGTGGTGGGGGTCGCAAATTATTTTCTTCTTGGTCGGGGGGGGCGGGGCGTGACAGGAAATAATTGAGAAGCACTGCTGTAACGCAACTATATTGCTGCACAGTCGATGGACGACTATGAATGCATTGTATCCCAAACTTCACCTGGGTGTGCAGTGATGGGCTCATCTGTCCTATGCTCGACAGAAGGAAGACGGAGTATGAATACGTATACACAACCTCCATTGGTCCCTGCCCAAAGGGAAGGTGTATTATGCGAACCTGAAAAG
>NC_142410.1:1352009-1374509 GCF_059441095.1 Idiotropiscis lumnitzeri
ATGTTGTCCCGGTGGTGGGCGTACCCAAACGAGGATAGATTGCACCAGCATTGCAATTATTGAAAGATACATGTATGTCACATCATGTTTTCGTCATCAAAGTTCCACATTTAGCTAGTCTCGTTAACGTCATGAAAAAATGGCGCGTTGACAAAATATTTTCGTCATTGTCACGGTTGACGAAAACAACACTGCTAAGGTCCCTACATCGTATTCGGGTAGTTATTTACAGAGTTTACCAATACAATCTAAAACTGTAATCTTACCTGTCCAGCTGTCCCTGCCACAGCAAGATAACCACTGTATTTGCAAAGGTGGATCTTCTGAATGCCAAGCCTCGGATCATCACTGTAGGGGTCAAAGCAGCCAACCTAGATTTCAAAAATATAATCAGAATCCGCAGATATCGGTATGATAGTTTAGGTTGGAGTGCCTGTGCAAGTGGAGAGTAAAAATGTCTACTTAATTGTTTTATAATTCAGGTATGATGAATGTAGAAAAAAGCACACACACACACACACCTTTCTGAAAGGAGGCCACTCTCCTTCAGCACCTTGATGCAAATTGTCATTGGGGTCAGTGTCAGTGTGGAAAACTCCAGCCGTGCTCAATTTGTACATGGGATACAGACAGACTCCTGACGCATTCCAGAAGCGCACAGTTCCATCCTCATGCCTACAGATAACAGGCAAAAATGGTACTGTTAAAAATGTTCAAGTGATTTTTTTTTTATTGATTAAATATGGTTCACAACAGTAAAGAGAGTTTAGGTGACCTGACCCTGTGAGCAAAAGATCTCTTTGGGGAGGATCTGGGGCCAAGTTCTGTCCTCCAGTTATTGGCCATGGCTGAATGGAAAGAACATAGAGTTTTAGAGTTATCAACCAGTCAATATATGTCATCAAAATTATGTAATTAGTGCCCGAGGACCAGGGGGTCCTCTTGGAATTGTTGCGTTTATCTTTACTGAATCATGTAAGTTTTGTGTATTTATGTATGTACTGTGTGTGTGTATGTATGTATGTACTGTGGATGAATGGATTTACTGGATCTATGGACTGAATGTATGTACATACTGAATGTATGTGTGTAGTGAAAATTCACTCATTATTTTTAAGATAAAAATGTGTTCATCATTTGGGCGGGATCCAGCTGTTCCAAGCCAGCTCCCGTCGAAATACGCAACTCGATGTCGGCACAAAAAGTGCTAATTTTAGTCACAAATTCACGGCACCCCTCTGTTATAAGCGAATGGTCAAGGTGGAAAACGTAAGTCAAGGGAGCCGTTACACCACCGCAATGGCCAACTTCAAAGTAAAAGTCCACGAAGGCTATTGCATTGGCATCAATGTCTACCCATGTGGGGTTTAAAATTTTTCTGCTGCTATTATAGTGAATGCGGAATAATCATGTTTCCTTAATGTGATCGCGCACAGTTTTTTTTTTTTTCCACCAGCCATTCCGCGGATCGTGCCAGCCCGAACCGTGGTGCTTGATCCGTACTGATCACAGATCAAAGATGATCCATCGCACCACTAGCCACAAGGCCATCATAGATGGATGCAACGGAGAGAAGCTTGTCACTTTTCAAAATAAGAATTTTTTTAGCCGCCGCCCAGTGGTTGGACCACTGCTTTAAAACGCTCAAAGACTTTCTGCATTGCACGTTGAAGGTTGTATTACAATTACTGCTCCCGGTCACTTAAAATGTTGCAACGATTATCTGAATAATCTAGATAACCGCCATAGTGTTCTTACTACCATATCATTGATCACTTTGTCTCTGCTCAATGATGCTCCACATTGTTGCACAGCTGTCATTGGGTGGTATTCAATATTTATATGTCCCGTTTTTGCTTATTGTAGTTGCTTTTTACTGAATCCTAGTGTTGCTCATACTATCAGAGACAAACACCTAGTATATTTTAAATATTTAGCCAATAAAGATGATTCTGATTCAGATTTGATTTGGGAAATTTGTGAGTTTGTCGAACACGGCAAATAGATTCGACTTGGAGTTCACTTTTTCTCCACTAATGCTCTGAATTCCTACACTTTGATTTTAAAATACTTATGCTCATAGTGAACCTCCAAGGTGTTTTAGGTTGTGTGATTCAATAGTGCTTTGTTAACTAGTGATCTAACATTAAATAGAGCAAATCGTGTAGTGATAACGGAAGACTACTATTCAGAAATTGAGCCATAGCGCTCCATACAAATTTTTACAAAACATTCAGAGATGTGCTTTTCACTTATACCTGTGAAAAGTGAGTGACATATGTAGCAGCCCAAGACCTACAACAAATATTTCAAAGCCATATGCTAAAACTAACACGAAGTCCGCCATTTTGAATTTCTTTTGGAATTAGGTGGAGTTTTCGCCCATCAACCGAGGTTATATTTTAACGAACTTGTCAAACACAGTTTTTTTTATCTAAAGATGTTTTACATGATAAGTTATTGAAAGCTTTTTATTTCGTTTTACGTACCGTTTGCAAAGAAACTGATGCTGTTTTAGAGGGTCTAAATCCAGCTGAAATCTAATGAAACTTTGCACTCACAGCCCTGACATGAAAATAAATACTTAAGAGTGTTATTGTACTATGTGCAAGTACCCCAACATGGCCAGAGTTGTGAGGACACATAGATGCTTGCAGCTTGTTCATTTTGTTGGTTTGCTTCTTTCATTTTAATTTTAAATGTATTGCCATCTTGCTTCTTATCCTGACACGCATTTAGATAAACCTTGTTAAACGTGCCATACAAATAAAATTGAAGTTGACAAAGAATGATGGTCTCTTAAAATGTTTGCTATGAAAAAGATTGGTCCTGGGGGCCGTTCATTACTGCTTATCATATATGATTGAAATGTTCTTACATTGGTGCCAACTGGAAATGGTAACGTCCAAAACTGAAGAGGAACAGCATCAAACAAGGATGAAACTGATTGTACCTTTTTGGAGTAATTTGTATTCTGTAGCTCTCCGGCAGCGAGAATTCTCTCCCAAAGTTTGAGAGGGATAGCAGAGACGTGGTATGAGCAGGTGATTGCTGAACTGTGCAGTGGAACGAGGTAAGGTGTTTGAATGACTGGCCATCCCTCGGCCTCCAAGTCAATCACTACCAACTCCTCTTCAACCAAGACCACTAACGCGCTGGGATCCCCTAGTCATACATGCAATTAATTAGCATGCAAACAAAATAGGCCGGCTTCATACTTGATACGGTTAAAGACATTAAAATGAGTAAAATTGGCTATGTCATAATCATGTATGAACTCTTCAAAAAAAAGTATGAAATTGGTTGTTTTGTTTTGTTTTTTTATTTCTACCTACCAGTAGGAAGTCGTCCATCTTTGATGACAAAGAAGTCAATGATCCTGGAAGTGAAGTCCAAGGCAACATGTCTTTTATTATGGATGATAGTAATGCAGTGTCTGTCCCCAAAGCTGGCTCTGGGCATGCCACCACTGAAGAGGAGGAATGGTGTCCTATAAAAATTAACACGTCAGTCAATCATTCCAGAGATTGATAAGAATAACTTTCAACTTGAGCACGTTTCAATTGTCCTTACAACGGCCTACTGTACTTCATGGGATGATTAAAATATTTTTATTTGGCATTTAAATAAATATCCTAAATGATTATTTTTTTAAGAAGTGCCTTTACAGTTACTGATCAAATTATCTAAAAATTGCTTATGTTGCCTTCGGTTTCATGCGCTGTAAATGTCTCCCAGGATAAAATAGCCTCACTTAACCATTAATGTCCTAAAATTTTAGGAATTCATAGTAAACAGTATTGGAACTCGCTGTAGTTGCCACCTCATTTGAAGTTTGAAAAACACAACAAAAACCTACGATATTTCGGCCGAAGATTGACAGCCGGAAGTTTTCTTACCTTCTGCGCATGTTTACAAGTGGCGACGAGTTCGTTCAAATCCGAACATTTCGGATTCCTCTGACATGACTAAAATATCTTGAATATTTTTAAGTAGACAATTCAGTTGTGAGTAAGGAAGGGAGTAATATTTGATTATTGGCTGTTAATTCATTAGCTCCATGATGTGACCTGACATAGTGTCAGTGACTGTGTTCTGTTTATGCTATGAATCTTATGGAGGCAGCACCACAGGCACTGGTCTTAAAGGAATACAAAAATTTCCCACACTCATAATTTACTCATGTGATTCCTCGATTAATAGGCTCTCCTGGACTTAAAATTGATAATCTGGATTGCTGTAATATCATTTTCCCAATTTAACATGCAGATTTGTTAATTATTAAAACTACAATTAACATTTTCAATAACTGCACAGGATGATACATGCTGTTGTGAGTAGGGTTTCATGGTTGATGATGAAAACAAGATTAATTTATGTTTATCAGATTATATGTTTATTTACATTTGTGGCGCACATTTTACAACCATAAACAATTTATTCTTAGAGAAAAAAAATTGTCACTTGCCCAAGTCGGGCAAGTAATTTGGCCACTCGGGCAAGTCAAATTTTAGTGGCACTTGCCCTATGGGCAAGCAGTTTTTAAAGTTAACCGCGAACCCTGCATTAGCCGCTTTGGACTAATAGCCTCTGGTCACCACTTTATAATTTAGGATGGAAACTTTAATTTACCTTAAACACCGGCAGATCCCCCCACCCCCGTTACATAGAGGCATCCCAGAACCTCTCAGTCACTCTTGTTGACACACGAGGGCATAAATACCATGAAATGAACTTGTCTCATATTCATCTTTCAATCTGAAATCCAAATGTCTTCAGTATACAACAAAAACAAAGGAATTTACCGTGGTGTTCCAATTCTTTTGAAGGGGACAGTATATATGGAATGGTTATTTCACATGGTGTGTGGGTGTAAGTCAGCAACTGTATTTGTTTCACGGTTGTTCATTTAATTTATTTCTGCCGTATTGTTTGGTGTGTGTCAGGCCGAAGACACTTAGCAGACTTGGAATGGCTTTAAATTGTTAAGAATATTTACGTCTCCTTTAAGCAAATGCTCAAAAAAAGAACATTCCATGCACATCATCAATCAGTAAATTATAAAAATATAGCACTTCAGAACACGAGCAGATTAGACAACATACCCCTCCTTTGTAGAAAGCTGAACTATTTTAGAAATTGCTTTGCAAGGGAAATGACCTAGAGAAAGAAAGAAAAGTCATTCACTCCATCCAGGTGAATGTTTTTCTTGTCCAACAGTATAGGAAAGCAGCATCCTCACCGTAAGGAATATCTGATTTCTCCACCTCATTTCCATCTTCCTCACCAAATGTCCAACGACAATAGCTTCCATCACTATGGGAACTTAGAATGTATCCTCGGTCCTCTGTCCACCACACACTCTCCAGTTGCTGTGGTGTATGGACATGAAAAAAACAAAAAAAACAAAAAAAATGAGATTCATGTACTGATCAAATTATTGAGCACTGTTGATTTGCATCTCACTTCCTACCTGAGTAGCCGGAAAGTGCTGGATCCCACACCGTTTCTGAAGATCCCAGATTACAATAAGACCTCGTCCATAACCAATAGCAACATGATTTGGGTTGGCTGGGTTCTCCCGTAAGGCTTCAACTTGTTCTAAACTTCTTTGCCCGATACAATCATCTGGTACACTGAAAGAGATGAGAAAGAGGTGCATTTCATTACATAAATACGGCAACAACATCACAATCAGAACACCACTACCAGCCCCCGCACGCGGAGAATATTCCTGTTTTGATTATCATTGTCCAGAATGTGTTCATTAAATAATATACGTTTTTTTTAGGGCCCCAGCCCCAGGTAATGTACTCAGGAATGTGACAAAAAGTTACACTACCTCCCCTAATTCCAGTTTCAGCACAAAATTTGGTGTACATTGAGCTGTTACGGTACTTGTTAAACTTGAGTCCCGTTTGGTATGTTATGCATGTTGTAATACACCCTAATGGATCATTTTTTTTGTTTGTTTTGCACTCGGGCTATATGCCTGGGTCAAATTAAATGAAACAATTTTTTTTTTATTAACAACTATTAGTGCGTTTTGCCTCAATATGCCTTCCTGGACCATGGTTTTTCAACTTTTTGCTCAGGTAAAGTTGAATAAAACAAAACATGGATTTAATGCGGTTGCTGGCACTTCCCAAAATTAGCAAAGTGATAGATTTATTTTCTTTATCTCAGTTATGTTTTTTTTTTTTTTTTACTTTTCCACTGACAAAGTGCAAAGCCCTACTTTTAGTACAAGATATGAACTGTTGCAGCCCAACTTGCTATCCCCATTTAAGCTGGACACTAGGGGTAGGTGATATATATCATCATCGATATAATCACTGCTGTGTTCACAAAGTGCAATTTTGCATTGTCGAGTATTAATACTCTCTTGAAAACACAAGACAAATCAGTGGGCATGATTCAGTCAAGTGATTCGGTGGTACCAGCGAGTGGAGGAGACCATTGTTTCAAATTTAGGAAATGGATGAGTCTCTCGTCTCAGCGAGTATTAAATTGTAAGACGTAAATCCCAACCTGGAAATGGGTTTACAAGACTGACGTCGGTCAATATAACATTATTTGATGTGGCAAAACAGTGGCCATCCATCCATCCATCCATTATCCGCCGCTTATCCGGGGTCGGGTCGCGGGGGCAGCAGCTTCAGCAGGGAAGCCCAGACTTCCCGCTCCCCAGCCACATCTTCCAGCTCTGCCGGAGGGATGCCCAGGCGTTCCCAGGCCAGCCGGGAGACGTAGTCTCTCCAGCGTGCCCTGGGTCGTCCTCTGGGCCTCGTGCCGGTGGGACATGCCCGGAACACCTCCCCTGGGAGGCGTCCAGGAGGCATCCTAAACAGATGCCCGAGCCACCTCATCTGGCTCCTCTCTACGTGGAGGAGCAGCGGCTCGACACTGAGTCCCTCCCGGATGGCCGAGCTTCTCACCCTATCTCTAAGGGAGAGCCCAGACACCCTGCGGAGGAAACTCATTTCGGCCGCTTGTATCCGAGATCTTGTTCTTTCGCGACCCACAACTCGTGATCATAGGTGAGGGTAGGAACGTAGATCGACCGGTAAATTGAGAGCTTCGCCTTTTGGCTCAGCTCCCTCCTCACCACGACAGACCGATACAGCGTCCGCATCACAGCGGAGGCTGCACCGATCCGCCTGTCGATCTCTCGCTCCATCCTCCCCTCACTCGTAAACAAGACCCCAAGATACTTAAACTCCTCCACTTGGGGCAGGATCTCCTCCCCGACCTGGAGAGGGCACTCCACCCTTTTCCGACTGAGAACCATGGTCTCAGATTTGCAGGTGCTGATCTTCATCCCAACCGCTTCACACTCGGCTGCGAACCGCTACTGTGAGAGTTGGAGATCTCGGCCTGAGGGAGCCAACAGTACCACATCATCTGCGAAAAGCAGAGACGAAATACTGAGGTCGCCAAACCGGATCCCCTCATCGACCCGACTGCGCCTAGAAATTCTGTCCATAAAAATTATGAACAGAATCGGTGACAAAGGGCAGCCTTGGCAGAGTCCAACCCTCACTGGAAACGAATCCGACTTACTGCCGGCAATGCGGACCAAACTCTGACATCGGTGGTACAGTGACCCAACTGCCCGTATCAAGAGGCTCGGTACCCCGTACTCCCAAAGCACGCTCCACAGAACTCCCCGTGGGACACGGTCGAACGCCTTCTCCAAGTCCACAAAAAACATGTAGACTGGTTGGGCGAACTCCCATGCACCCTCAAGGACCCTGTAGAGAGTGTAGAGCTGGTCCACTGTTCCACGGCCAGGACGAAAACCGCACTGCTCCTCTTGGATCGGAGATTTAACCTCCCGACGGACCCTCCTCTCCATTACCCCTGAGTAGACCTTACCGGGGAGGCTGAGGAGTGTGATTCCTCTATAGTTGGAACACACCCTCCGATCCCCCTTCTTAAAAAGGGGGACCACCACCCCGGTCTGCCAATCCAGAGGCACTGTCCCCGATGTCCACGCAATGTTGTAGAGGCGCGTCAACCATGACAGCCCCACAACATCCAGAGCCCTAAGGAACTCCGGGCGGATCTCATCCACCCCCGGGGCCTTGCCACCGAGGAGCTTGTTAACCACCTCGGTTAATTCAGCCCCCGAGATAGGTGAGTCCAACACGGAGTCCTCAGGCTCTGCTTCCTCAAAGGAAGGCGTGTCGGTAGGATTGAGGAGGTCTTCGAAGTATTCTCCCCACCGACTCACAACGTCCCGAGTCGAGGTCAGCAGCACCCCATCTCCACTATGAATAGTGTTGGTGGTGCACTGCTTCCCTCTCCTGAGACGACGGATGGTGGACCAGAATTTCTTCGAAGCCGTCTAGAAGTCGTTTTCCATGTCCTCACCGAACTCCTCCCACGCCCGAGTTTTTGCTTCGGCAACCACCGAAGCCGTATTCCGCTTGGCCAGTCGGTACCTGTCAGCTGCCTCCGGAGTCCCACAGGCCAGAAAGGCCCGATAGGACTCCTTCTTCAGGCTGACAGCATCCCTTACCCCCGGTGTCCACCAGCGGGTTCGGGGGTTGCCGCCACGACAGGCACAGACCACCTTACGTCCACAGCTTCGATCGGCTGCCTCAACAATGGATGCACAAAACATGGTCCACTCAGACTCAATGTCCCCCGCCTTCCCCGGTACGTGGGCAAAGTTCTGCCAGAGGTGGGAGTTGAAAATCTTTCTGACAGGGGATTCTGCCAAGCGTTCCCAGCGGACCCTCACAATACGTTTGGGTCTGCCGGGTTGGACCGGCATCTTCCCCCACCATCGGAGCCAACTCACCACCAGGTGGTGATCAGTTGACAGCTCCGCCCCTCTCTTCACCCGAGTGTCCAAAACATGCGGCCGCAAATCCGATGACACGACTACAAAGTCGATCATCGAACTGCGGCCAAGGGTGTCCTGGTGCCAAGTGCACATATGAACACCCTTATGTTTGAACATGGTGTTCGTTATCGACAATCCATGACGAGCACAGAAGTCTAGTAACAGAACAGCGCTCGGGTTCAGATTGGGGGGGCCATTCCTCCCAATCACGCCCTTCCAGGTCTCAATGTCATTACCCACGTGAGCATTGAAGTCCCCTAGTAGAACGAGGGAGTCTCCAGGGGGAACGCTCTCCAGCACACCCTCCAAAGACTCCAAAAAGGGTGGGTACTCTGAACTGCTGTTTGGTGCATAAGCACAAACAACAGTCAGCACCCGTCCCCCCACCTTAAGGCGGAGGGAGGCTACCCTCTCGTCCACCGGGGTGAAACCCAGTGTACAGGCGCCAAGCCGGTGGGCAATAAGTATGCCCACACCTGCTCGGCGTCTCTCACCTTGGGCAACTCCAGAGTGGAAGAGTGTCCAACCCCTCTCAAGAGGACTGGTACCAGAGCCTATGCTGTGTGTGGAGGTGAGCCCGACTATATCTAGTCGGAATTTCTCTGCCTTGCACACCAGCTCAGGCTCCTTCCCCACCAGAGAGGTGACATTCCATGTCCCAAGAGCTAGTTTCTGTAGCCGGGGATCAGAGCGCCAAGGTCCCTGCCTCTTGCCGCCGCCCGACTCACACTGCACCCCACCTCTTTGGCCCCTCCCACAAGTGGTGAGCCCATGGGAAGGGGGACCCACGTTGCCTTTTCGGGCTGTGCCCGGCCGAGCCCCATGGGTGCAGGCCCGGCCACCAGGCGCTCGCCGACGAGCCCCATCTCCAGGCCTGGCTCCAGAGGGGGGCCCCTGTGACCCGCGTCCGGGCAAGGGAAAACGTGGTCCAATATTTTTGAGCATCATAAGGGGGTTTGGTGAGCCATGCTTTGTCTGGACCCTCACCGAGGACCTGTTTGCCATGGGTGACCCTACCAGGGGCAAAAGCCCCAGACAACTTAGCTCCTAGGATCATTGGGACACGCAAACCCCTCCACCACGGTAAGGTGACGGCTCGCGGGGGGAAACAGTGGCCGTGAAGGGCAATTCACAGATTAACCTTGGGACCCGAATCAATTATGAGGAAAACTGCATAACTTTACAAGCATGCTTAAGAAAAGCTATGTAAAGCTGTGCAACAGACTCAGAAAACCCTTTCCGAAACCAATAAGTGTAGTTGACAAAGCAAGTAAACGTTTGGCGAGATATCACGCCGCCGCCACTGTAACATTACTTTATGCGAGCATGTAAAATTAGACAGGAAGTTTTGATATTTACTGAACAATCAGTTTACATCCTCATAGTTGGTATCAAAATTATAAAAATTGTTACAAACAATCATATATGTAATAACAGCACTCAACGCTATATCACTCTTACCGTCTGGATTAAGGAACATCCACAAATTGCATACCTGTATTCCATGGTGACGCATGTGCACAAACCACCATATATCAAATCTAACATATTTCTTTTGATTCTGACTGCTGTAATAAAGACCTTTTCTCATTACGATAACTGTAGTAGTTGGCTGTAGTAGACCAGTACTTATTGCAGCAGATATTCAAGTCACATAAAATACAAACAAAAAATCTAAATACCATATGCGGTGTAGACATGATTTTAAGTTGCTCATTATTAAATATTGCTAGAGAATATCGTACATGTATAAAGCAATTTGAAATCAAGAATGTGTTGTTCACAAACACTGTCTATTCATAATTGTTCTGTGAAGCAAGTGCAGATTTGCAATATCGGCCAATCATCGTTAGAAATGTGAGAACATTGAGTTGTTGTTTTTTTTTTTTGAGATCACCCAATCTTACTTGACACTTAAATTTTTCTTGGTTTTATACTAGTGTATGTACAAGACTATTTATTGCATATGACCGAAAGACAGTGTCGCTTAAGATTGAACATTATTACATTTGTGAAGTGAGAATTTTTCCAGTTCTACAATTTCCCACCTGTTGGAAACTTCAGCAAGACTGATGTTCCTCTCTTCAAGCTCTCTGAAGCCAGGCACCTGAACTATAAAGACATGCCCGCCCTCAGTTCCCAGCAGCAACAGCTCACCAGAAGAGTGGGCCAGCACTGCTGTCACCCTGGTCACACTTGGTGGAGCACTAAAGAGGAGTTAAGGCAAGACATGAGATTAATGAAGTTAACACTCCAAGATTCCACAATATCATGTAAATTGTCTCAAAGTACACAAAGGGTGTCATTATTTTATCACAAGGGGTCTTTCTGCCTTCTACATTGCTCAAATACAAAACATATACCCTAACCACACGTAAAATTTAGTACAATATATTGTGTGCCAATGACAACAGAACAAAACAAAAACAAGAGAAATGCACAAGGCAGCCTTGACAAGTAATTGTATAAAGCAGTCTTGTATAAAGTACCTGAAAGCGTTGCATGAGTAAAAGTATCATCACAGAAAATAACTGGTAGAAGTTAAATTCACCCTGTAGAATATTACTTCAGGAAAAGCCTGAAAGGACATTAAATGTACTTCAATAATAAAAGTTAAAAAAAAAAGTAAGCAGGAATTTGGACGAAATGTCAAGTGTATATCGGAGTTTTCATGCAAGATGTGCAAAGGATGCCTGGGTGAACGCCTTTGTTTCATGGCCCGAAACAAATTTGTCATCAGGGGTGGGGAGATAGGAGAGATAGAATTTTGGCCGCTATGTTAAGTACACGTTGGAGCGCTCCATCACATTGGTCAGATGTTATACGTGTGACCTCGCGCTGACTGGGGCCCCTAAGAGAGAATCACCATCCCAGAGGTATGGACCATACGCACAGTGATCAAATTTTGGCAGTAGCGTCCCAGAGTGTAGTTAATGATCTGCGTGTGGACTAATGAACAAAGTTAGCTAATACATGTAAGATCGGCCAACACTTTAATCAAAAGCCGAAAACAGGGGTGTCCGAATCCTGTCCAAGAGGGCCAGCACGTTTTAGATGTTTGAGGATCGGATTTGAACATCCCTGAAGAACCAAGTGTGACTCGAGTGGATTTTTTGGCGGGAAATAAATTACAGACGGCAACTCTTCACCACACCAGAGTTATAATAGTTTTTTTTTTTTTTTTCAATAAAGCTAGCTTTTATTTCGTTTTGACTTTTGATTTTTTTCATGAAAAAAATTGTCATTTTTGGAACACATTTTTTTGGTTTTTTAATTTTTTTCAAAAATGCACAGTGGCCGAATAGGGGCCTCACAGTTCAAAGGTGCAGGGTTTCGATTCCGGCTCCGGCGTTCATGTGTGTTTCCTACACTGCAAAAACATGGATGGTAGGTTAATTGAACACTCCAAACTAAAATCAGCACTGGAATTGATTTTTAAATTTGTTTTTATTTAACCTGAATAAAAAACGTTTTGTGTTGCTTCTCTAGCATGCATATTATCATCTACACATTCAAAATGTGGTATGTGCCTGAAAAAAAACATGACAAAAAGGAGGAACATATTGAAACGTCTTTCAAAGATACAACGTCAGAAGTTAGTTTAGATATCTCTATTTTTATTATTACAACACGGCTACTGTGGGCCGACGCCAACAGAGCAACAAGCGTTTCACGTCACACAGAGATGGGGTTGCGAATTTATATTGTATATCGTAATGTAGTATACCGTATTTTCCCGACTATACGTCGCTACTTTTTTCCTAGATTTTGAACCGGGCGGCTAATACGTTAGGGGCGCTCTATAGTTCAGAAAATACGCTTAATAGAGCTAAATTTTTTTTTCTCTTGGGTCTGTTTTGTTACAATTAGCAAAGTTGTTGCCGTGTTGAAAGGCAGCGTTTTAAGAATCTGTTTATGTACCTTTATGTGCATTCACAGTCCAAAATCGTTCTGTACATGCAGTCAACAACATTTTTTTTTAACATAGAAAACTGCGGCTTGTAACCTGGTGCGGTTTGTATATCTTTTTTTCCCCCCAAAAAGAGTTGCTGCGGCTTATACATAGGTGCATCTTATAGTCTGGATATGCGGTGGGGGTGTGTGTGTGTGTGTGTGTGTGTGTGTGTGTATATATATTAGATGGAATTTCAATGACTCTTTACATCCGTAATAAACAATAATAATAATGATATAATTTATTTTACTTAAAAAACTGAACAAAGAACAGACTCACACAAAAATCTGTGGTCCCAAATTGTGATTGCCACTGGAATTATGTTCCGAGCGCTACACTCTAACAGTTAGGAAAGTTCCCTTGCCCACTCACGGAGGATGGTGCCCCTGTGCACTGTGCGTATCCTGCGTATAGGGAGCAGCGACCCTGGATCTGTTGTCTGAGTTTGGTCATTAGACGCTGCTGAGCCGTGATTGGTCGTTATCTGAGCCCTGAGCAACTGTGATGTCATTTTCAGACTACAGCAAGTGGTAAATGGCCGCTCCCTGAGATGGATAGAAATAGGTGGCTTTTGCTGCTTAATTTTTATTCCACAAACTAGACTAGTGGGGCTGCACAGAACAAATTTGTCAAAAACATTTTGGCGTTTTTTTTTTTTTTTAAGGGTATGTTATGTTCTGCAGTTGGCTGGTAACCAGTCCGGGGTGTACCTTGTCTACTGCCCACATACAGCTGGCATAGGTTCCAGCACCCCTGTGATCCTCATGAGGATAGGCAGCTTAGACAATGTATGGTATGTTCTGTTCAGTTGTCTAGAGTACTGTATTTTTAGAGCAAACCCACCTTTTACAAGGTGATATTACAGAGACATACAACTGTGTACAAAATGTCTTGTCAACTCCAGTGTATATATTGAAAAATAATTATGAATGAATGACAATGTGAACAATTATTATTAACCCTGAAACAACTTCACGCATGTTCCATCAATCAAATAAAATGCCATTGGTTCTTTATATTTTTAATGCTCAATACTAGAATTACCCAGAACAATTAACCCAAGAATAGAAACTGTGATTGTAAGGGAGTTCTGCTAAATATTCACTGATTACGGGAAATGATCCGTCTTCACACCAGTAATTTGGCCAAACACCACTTGAGGCCAAGTCAAAATGATTCTTTATAAATACACAAGAAGTGTTTATCATTCCTTGCTCGTGTCCAGTTTCCTCATTCAATTCACTTTTATCTTCATACAACATTGGTACACAATCGTGAGCAATGGGTAGTAGTTATGGATGTGTTTATGTGGTTTTCTAAAGTGTATACACTACATAGGTTAAGAGACTTTCACTTAACATATTAAACATATTAAGAACGAATAAGCGAGCAAAATTTAAGAAGCACTTGCTCTTTGTACTTTTAGTGTGACACTGAATTGGTACAACCTCCGGTACCTGACTTACCGACATGACAGCAACTCAATGATCACTATGCGGTAACGGGTACATGGAAAAAGTTGCACAAAATACTCTAACAATACATTCTGGTGGAAAGATTGGTTCTGACAGGGCGCTAACAAGGTGCTAACTGACATGGAAATAAGAATGACGAAACTTACTGGTCATCAACGTATACTACTAAATAAACTCCCCAGACTTGCTTCTGTGATACACACTCCAATGTTCGAGCGACAAATTGACACAGTGTATGCCTATGCCATGTGAACTCACTTTACACACAGTGACAGTGGCAGCGTCCAAATTGGAGCGCCAAATCAGCCATCTTTTTCACATTGAAAAAATATTTTTTTTTCCCCAGTATTACTTTTTCTTGGCATAAGAAATTAAAGTAAAGTGTGTGAGCGTGGCATTGAACAGAAATGCGTGAGTCTCACACTCAATGCATGACTATTGACAGCTGAGCTGACAGTTGACCACTGGCGGTTATGTGTGACTACTATGTTATTATATAATATTAGCTGTTGGCAAATATGTCCGCGACCCTTGTGAGTGGCTCAGATAATGGGTGGATGGATTAAATACGTTTGACGCATTACAGCTGGTGGAAAGTTGGCGGTAAAGCACAGAAAGTAAACACCGTTATGGAATGGGGATTTTGGGTGCTAGTCTAAGATCTAATTTTAATGCATACATGTTTTGCCCAAGTATAAGCACAGGACAACCCAAACTATGAAAATAACTGCGATTTAAGGCTTCTTTATACTCGTGCCCGCGCGGACGTCAGTGCGGCAAAACCATGAAGACTTCTCTACACACATACACACAACACTCACACCGCCACCAAGCTAGCTTGCATCGCAGCAGTACGTGGTGACAATTAAATTCAGGCACCTATACCTGGAAAGTTGTGCATGTCATCGAAACGTGACTAAAAGGACTAATTACAAGAGAGAATGCGCGCTACATGCTACCCTCACCAACAATTTCTGACGTCTGCTTGGCATGTCTTGCAGTCGTGTCACAAAAGTACCGCACAGCGCACCACATCGGTCACGTGATGCAATGCGGCCGTTTTTGCCCGCGCATACGCGGGAATATAATGAAGCCTTTCTAGTCTGAAAAATACTGTGATTGTTTAGAAACCTAAAATTCTTAAACTCCTCAAGTCAGGAAATATTCCCCACGAATGAAGCCTGATTGTCTTTTTGTTCAATCAAAATGAGACAAGCAAAATTAGCTTTTACTTTGGAAAACAATGATCAACATTTTTGCCCATTTTCTGACATTTTAGGAGTCAAACACCAAATCCTAATTAATGTTGCTTGTGCAATTGCTGCAGTCAGTTTTATTTCCTGATTTTGAATGATTTCTTTTTAAATCTGATTCATTTTCATCATAGCCTACTAGTCAACAAAATTGACTCCGAGGACATTTTGAATTTTACCCAGGTGGACCAGTGAGAGTGAAGCGTCCTATCTCTAGAAGCTCTGAAAGTCCTGTATGGCCTCTCAAAGTCCACATGTGCAAGCTGTTGTCATCCAGCAGAGTCACAAGTTCAACCTAAACAAAATGCATTGAAAAATATACATCAAATATTTGATGTATAACAATATTTCAAACAGTGTTAACGGTTATTCTAAACAATTATATACAAAATACAAAAGCTTGACTACTTCATAAATGTTGTAAAACATGCTTAGAGATATCTATACCTGGTGGGGAAGAAAGTGTACTTGTGTGACTGCGGCATTCTCATCATGTAGACCCATGAACTCCACACCCGGGGCTCCATACCTGCAATATGGTTATGGAAAAACTAGACCACATTCATTCTGAGGCCCATGTCAACATAGACATGAAACAACCAGCACTTTGACTAGTTTTCCTTTGATATTGTTATTTCCTTTTGATGTTTTTACAAGAGATTTATGAGAATATACTTTCAGGGCAAAGTTCTACAGTTCTTGACTAGAGAAAAAAAGCAAATTTCCTCATTGAACATTGAAAGACTAACAAAGATTTTGTTTTCGAAGGAGAATTTACACATAATAAAGCTATCCAGAGAAACAGCTAAGGTAAATTTAAAATACACACTATTGCAACGTTTTCAGTAGAAACACACACACACACACACACCCCCACATATACATATATACATATACATACACACATACATATACATGTATATATAGACATATATATACACATGAATATATATACATGTATATATAGACATATATATACACATGAATATATATACATGTATATAAATACATGAATATATATATATATACACATACATACATATATATACATATATACATACACACACACACGCATGCACACCCCCCTCACACACACACATACACGCCTACATACACCCACACACACACGCCCACACACACACCCACACACACACCCGCCCACCCCTACACACACACACACACATACATATATATATATACAAAAAAAGGATGCAATTTGATGGCTCCAGAACGGGTACCAATGGCCAGCAGCTGTAGAGAAGGACTATAGCCAAGAGCACTGGGCTGGTGGGGGAAGCCATGCTCCACAGTCTAAAGAGAATAGAGTGGAGACACAGGTGAAGGATGAGGTGAACAGCAACAGCAAAATCTAACCTTTGAAAGTCTTAAGATACTGTGAAATCTTAAATTTAAGTAAATACATTTCATAGAACAAAGGATCACAGAAAATAATTAGTGAGAAATATTACCAGTGTTGCCATGTAATTTTTGTTTACAACATCTGCAAAGCTGTCAACAAGGCTTTACGAGAAACATTGTGTAAAGTATGCTCTCCGTGAGCAGTAAAACTACTGTAGTGATGAATCATACAAGCAAAGGTGCGTGGGGTTTTATACCCTGGACAGAGTGAGGTATGGCAAAAAGGTCCTAGGCGAAGAACCAGATAAAGCATGCCTCAGAACCCCAATGACAAATCCCTTTCCCATGGGCTCAACACCTGTGGTCGGGGTTCGGGTGAGTCGAGACCTGGCGGCAGCCGAAGACTTGGCGGTTCAATCCCCAGCTGCACTAGCTGGCTCGAAGGACATGGAATGCCACCTATCTTATGACAAGAAAAGAGCCTGAGCTGGTGAGCGAGGTTGAGGAGTTCATATAGTCGGGCTCGGCTCAGCACTACAGCCTGGGCTCTGGCATCAGTCATCTTCAGAGGAGTTACATTTTACTTCACTTTGGAGTTGGAATCGGTGCAGGAGACGGGTCGTGACTGTTTGTTTAAAGTCAGAGTATCCACCTTTTTGGAGTTGACAGTGAGAAATGGAGGGGTGTAATTGGGAGTAACGGCCCTCGAACAGAACCCGGGAAGTGTTTTGTTATTGGATTTCTGTGCTCATCTGGGATTATGCAAACACATATTATGCAAACAAGGGTGTCAATATGTGCACTTGGCACCAGGACAGACTAGGCCACAGTTCAATGATCAATTTTTTGGTTTTGTAGAGTTGCAGTCGCATGTCATGGACACTCAGGTGAAGGGAGCTGTCAACTGAACACCACCTGATTGTGTGTTAGTGCCGACGGCAAGGAAAGATGCCCGGCCAACCTGGCAGATCAAATCATATTGTGAGGTTCTGCTGGGAACATCCAGTAAAGTCCACTGTCAGAAGCAATTTTCATAGGACAATTGAATTGAATTGTGTTTATTGACGAGTCTGCCTCATGTGCAACGTTCTAAGACCGCGATACAAATTGAGAAGTGTATGAAGTGTAGTCGAAGAAGTGTTCTCATCATGAGGGAAAATATTTTCATGTGTTTATGGGCGCTACTTTTTTCCACTATGGGCTGCTTTACTGGTTCAACATCCTAGCGCTGCCCCCAGTCTTCATGTAAGGAAGCTGATGTTGCCACTGATCTAAAGGTCACACAATTAAAAGGTTCTCTCTGAAACTATCTGGGATTTTGTTAGTGTAGCAGGTAGGATGTATTCATAATGCTACTTTTTATTTGTCGATCAATTTGTGTGTGTACATTGTCACTTGCCTTGCTGAACTGGAATAGTTCCTGTTTGAGTCTCTCTCTCTGGGACTCCTGGCCATGTCGCCTGAACCTTTTCATCCTGACACCAATGTGGAGCCTTCAGCCCCACTTAAAAGCTGATAAAAAGGAGAAAAAAAAACGAATTATTCAGTTATTTTGTTATTCACGCTAAGTATACATATTAGTGATGCAACGGATCATCTTTGATCCGTGACCCATACGGATCAAGCACCATGATTTGGGCTGGGCATGATCTGTGAAATGGTTGGTGAAAAAAAAAATTGATTTTATCTTTTAAATGTGCTCGTTCACATTAAGGCAACATGACTAGTCAGCAGTCACTATAATAACAGCAGAGGAAGTTGAAACCCCTCATGGATCACGCAAGTCTTATGTATGGGAGTATTTTTACCACCGGGCAAGTAATCAAATTAATGATACAGGACTTTTTTTCTGTATCTCATCACACACCGTTATTCACACAGAGTAAACTGCAAACATACTCAACAACACATTGGCCAACTTCAAAATTGATTTATTGATTATATAAACACATTTCAAGATAAAAACAAAAATTGTGAGAAAGAAAGGAAGGAAAATCATCATGTTCAAAGAGGGTAGGAAGGCAAAATTAATCTACCGGTAGCCTTACCCCTTAGTTCACAGATCACATTCATTATCCATCCATCCATCCATTATCTGTACCGCACTAGTGTCTTGGGGGGTGCTGGAGCCCATCCCAACTGTCTTCGGGCAGTAGGCGGGGTACACCCTGAATTGGTGCACAATATTTCAATGGTAGGTCATTATTGTGCATCTTGTTTGGTTGGACCTGCCTGCAGCGTTTGAAACGATGGATCGTTTGCCGCAAGAGGTGGGAATTAGTGATACCGCTCTATAGTGTTTTAGATCTGTCAGGCAGTACTTTTTGTGCTAACATTGGTTGCTCTGAGACTGACCTACTGTCAAATGGTGTCCCACAGGGTTCAATTTTCGGGCCCCTGCTGTTTCACCGAATTTGCTGCTCCTTCTATTCGTAGTTGTTTTTTTTTGTTTTTTTTAAAAAAAGACGGCACATAAACAGTTTCCCGTGAATATGATATATGTTGACTAGAGGATATATGTTGTTGCCCCTGAGGCTGGTTCATGTTAGAGTAAAAAAAAAAAAAAAAAACATACAAGTTTAAAATAGGCTATAGTTCCAAAGAACAAAAAGAATACATTAATGGACAGTCATAAATAAATTGAGTATGACCTAGTTTGAAGTCATTTCCCCAAAAATCCCAAATTAAATCAAGGTCACATAATTAAACATCATACAAAAAATAAAGCAGGAAAAAATGTTTTTAAGTTGTATATTTAACCAAGTAATCGTTTCCCCGAAGTAAGTAAGATTGTGGCGAACCAAACCCAGTGTGATGTGATGTAATTTAAAGAACAACGATACAGGTCTCCAGATGGAAAGTGGACAAAGCCAGACAGAAATCGACTCAGAAAGCGGTATTTGATACTCACCTGAGGGAACCAGGAGTTTGAAGAGTTTGAGGAAGATTCAAAATTCTTCTTTATACCTACAAATCTATTAACAACCTCGCCCCTCCCTACCTTTCCCACCTTGTCCATATTGCCACTCCATCCCATGCTCTCCAATCTTCATCCTACATCCTCCTCACTTGCCCGCCTCCGCACCATGGGGGACAGAGCTTTCAGCCACTCTGCTCCCCAGCTGTGGAACTCTTTCCCACCTCACCTCTGTAATTGTTCCACCCTCCCTGTTTTCAAAGCTAAATTCAAAACCCATTTGTTCCACATAAACTACGCTCTCTAATTCATGATATGTCCCTCGTCCACTTTATTCCATTTTATCCAGTTTGTTTTTACTTGCTGGTGTTTTTACCCCCATTTGTGTTTTTCCTTTGTATATTTCTCTGTACAGCGTCCTTGAGTCTCCTGAAAGGTGCTTCAAATCTAATTTGTTAGTATTATTATTATATATTTTGATAGTACCACTAGGTATAAATAATGTATATTTAATATATCATAATATGCGAGTGAATTCACAATAAGATTGATTGGCAATTTTCCGAGAGGACATGGCATGGTCATCAAACAAACAGTTTTCATGATTGATTGCAATCACACCGACTGTTTTGCAAGCCCTTTACCAACCAAAACGGTCGAGAAAACTGACATCTACGAAGTGCTTGTTAAAAAGAACACTCAATGTGAAATTGATGTGAAATTCATTTGCTTTGCAAGAATGAAACTGGTCAATTTACGTGCCCTCTTTTGGCCACTCAAACAACTGCTGTACAATGGCTGACTGGCGACTTGGCTTTCTGGAAATGTTGCCACTCGCCAGAGATTGACGAAAATGTGCATTTAGCGCGTTTCTATGAGTCTAATTGTGTATCTGGGAGAGCTGCATTGAAAAAAAAAAAACTAAAGTCTGCTTAAAATAGTTACTAGTATCGTATATAGAATTTAAAAGATGGTTGGACAAGTTTACTTCACAGATGGTCTTTAAGAGGGAATTTTTACTTTCACAGCCATGTGGTTGACATTCAGATCTATGTCCCACTAAGAAAAAAGGATGCTTTCTCCTTAAGGCAGTGATTCTCAAATAGTGGGGGGCGCGGTGTGATGCTGAGGGGGGCGCATGGGACCCTGGGGAACATTTTTTTTGCATAGTTTTGGGACCGAAAACGGCGATCTCAGACAACGCAAGTTTGAGCTCGTCAAAGCTGTTTGTGCCCCTAGTTCACGCAGTACTGGTTTAAAAAAGTGTCGCCCTGTCACGCAGGACTGATTAAAAAAAGCGTCGCCCTGTCACGCAGTACTGATTAAAAAAAAAGCGTCGCCCTGTCGCTCGTTGACCCGGAAGTGATTTCTTTCGTCGCTATTTAAGTGCACCGCACCAAGCCATCTTGCGCCACAGCAGAATGGACTTTATTTGAACTATATACAAATCCGCGCACAGCAGAAGCAACAAGCTAATTGATGGCAAATAAACGACTCCGTAAACAAGTAGCGTGCTAAACGAGGAGGCGAGCAAGGAGGTACTAAGCGCGCTAATCGCTAAAATGAATTGGTTCGATGTATGCTCGACTTTTAACAGAAGTCTGACTCGAACCGCGCTTGGGCGGAGAGCCAGCAGCTATGAACAGAAATGTTGTATTGCAACCATTCCATATCTAAACATCAAATAAGACGACAGCTATGTTATCAATTTAGCAGACGCTCTCCGGCTGGAACACGGACATGGCTGACGTCATCACAACAAAGAGGTTCGATGTCAAACGGATTGTAAACATAAAAAAAAATGTATCGTAAACATTAAAACTGTTGCTTTATGTTATTTCTATAGAATTTTTGTTTAAAATCCCCCTGGCTCTTTTTGTCTTTTCTATATTATATATGTATTAACTGTTTGGTTTGTTCATGTTAATAAAGTTTAAAAAAAAACAAAAACGTATAGTAAATATTTATAATCTCATCAATATTTGCACAACAGTACTGAGTTTTGAGATCCACACAATAGTCGTTCTCAAAATGATATTTTTTATCAATTTTATTTTCAATTGACAGGAAATAATTGAGAACCACTGCCTTAAGGCCACTTTTGTTCAGTCTGGAGGAAATCAAATCCTGAATAGCACTAAACTCCGTGACCGCAAAGGAAAAGAAAAGAAAAGTAAAGGTGTTTGATCCCAGTGGCCCTTGTGCATGTCACCATTGTTGACTTGGGCAGTCTGGTATCTTCGCTAAAGCCAACAGTCTTGAATTTGGGTTTGAAATTTGACAGGCAAAAACATGCTTTTGTGAAAGCCATCTTTTTTAATTTTTGACAGCATGGAAAGCTTTTCACAAAAGCATTTAGATCCAGTAATCTATGTGTAAAATAAGCTGAAGATCATAATAACTTCAAGTAACCTTATATAGTCAGTTTGTGTATTTCTAATCATGTTTTTATACACTAATTGCATTAATGATTGCACACGCACACACACCAACATTTTTGCTTCTGTTGTCTAATAAGTTTCTATTTCCTTGCTTTCATTGTAAGCCATGATGTGCTAGTTTCAGTTTCGTTATGACTCTCCTTCAAGCTCTAATAAAAGAGGAGGCGGCAGGGGAGCGAGAGAGAGGGTGCGCAGAGCTGAACGGAGCAAGACGCCTGTCTGCTCTGTCTGCCTCTCTCCCGGCCA
>NC_142410.1:1387009-1392009 GCF_059441095.1 Idiotropiscis lumnitzeri
CTCTTGAGAACGGGAGCTGAACACAGGTGCTTTTTCAGCTTGTCGAAGGCTGCTTCACAGTCCTCAGACCATTCGACAGGATTCTTTTTGTCCTTACATGTTAGGTCGGTGAGTGGAGCGGCAATTGTTGCGAACTGTGGTATGAATTTCCTATATCAGCCAACAAGTCCAAGGAAGGACCGAACTTCCTTCTTGGTTCGGGGTCGGGGACAGTTCTGGATAGCATCCACTTTATCCATTTGAGGACGCACCTCTCCTCTTCCCAACTGGTACCCCAAGTATCTTGTCTCCTCCCGGGCCCATTCACACTTAGAGGGATTCAGTGTTAATCCCGCCTCTTGGAGTTTCCCCAGCACCACAGACAAGTGTTGGAGATGTTCTTCCCAGGTTTTGCTGTAAATCACCACATCATCAAGGTACGCCGCACTGAACTTGTCACATCCTCGGAGCACGTTGTCCATCAGTCTTTGGAAGGTCGCGGGTGCTCCATGCAGTCCAAATGGCATGACCGTGAACTGGAACAGTCCAGCTGGCGTTTGAAACGCTGTGTAAGGACGACTTGACTCCTCCAGAGGAACTTGCCAGTATCCTTTGCACAGGTCGAGTGTGGTAATAAATTTAGCTGCTCCAATCTTCTCGAGCAAGTCCTCAATTCTGGGCATTGGATAAGCGTCAAACTGGGAGATCGCATTGAGCCTCCGGAAGTCAATGCAGATGCGGAGGGAACCATCTTTCTTGGGAATGATAACTACGACCGGGATTCCCACGTTGTCGTCGTGTGGAGGCTTGAGCGGCTCCCTGGAGTGCAGCCAGCATTCTGGGGGCCTGACTAAGAGGAATCCCACCCTGGTGGTCGAACCAAGCGTTAAAAATTGCTCTCGACTACACACCTCAAAAATGGAAATGGAAGATCAAAGAAGGAATATTCATACTGGATCGGCCGTCGCCCAGGATAACCAGGTCCGCGTTGGTGCAGTAGAGAGTCCTGCAACTTCGAAAAATA
This sequence comes from Idiotropiscis lumnitzeri, assembly GCF_059441095.1. NCBI lineage: Eukaryota > Metazoa > Chordata > Actinopteri > Syngnathiformes > Syngnathidae > Idiotropiscis > Idiotropiscis lumnitzeri. Next base: position 1,388,013 of record NC_142410.1, read on the forward strand.
CGCTAGACTCAGTTAATGATGACCTAAATGACAATGTAGTGACAGTAGGAGGAGGACTGAGGATAATCTCATTGAATGTGGAGGGTATATCGATGGCTAAGTGTGAGTTGATGGCGCAGATGCTGAGGGAGAAAGATGTACAAGTGTTGGCACTGCAGGAAACTCATCTGACTAAAGAATCGCCCCCATCGAGATAAAGTATATCCAGCTTCATACCCATCACGAGAATAGATCATCAACAGTACAGAACCATGATATATGTACATGAAGACATCCCTGCCATAGACAGAGGATCCTCTATGGACGAACACAATATACACAGGTCAGAGATTGAGGTGCTGGGTACAACAGTGGTCAACATATACAAGCCTCCAAATACAAGCTGGCCAATTAGTGTCCTCCCACAATACCAACATCAATCTATAATATTAGGAGACTTCAATAGCCACCACACATCGTGGGGATACACAGAGCCCGACCCAGCTGGAATCCAGCTCAGCAACTGGGCAGAAATAAATAATCTCCACCTCCTTTACCATCCAAATGAACCAGGCACCTTCCACTCAGCACGATGGCAGAGGGAATACACACCTGACCTGACCTTCGTTACGAGGGACACAGATGGCATATCAATGCCAGCACATCGAAGAGTGCTGGGTAACTTCCCAAGGTCCCAGCACCGACCATTATTGATAAAAACAGGAATCAACATACCAGTCACACAATCTCTACCCCTGCCAAGATGGAACTTTAGAAAGGCAAACTGGCAGGGTTTCGCAGAGCAAGTTGATAAGACATGCAAGCGAATCCCAGCAAAACAGGAGAATATAATTAGGTTCAATAAACTCATTCAGAGCAGTGCAAAAAAGCACATACCCCGGGGAATCCGTAAAAGATATATCCCATGCTGGACACCAGAATGTGAGGAAATATTAAAATCCTATGTGGAAACCCAGAATCCAGATACTGGAGAGAAATTGCTGGAGAGACTGCAGGAGGAGAGACAGAGAAGTTGGATGGAAACGGTAGAGAGCATGGATTTCACAAGATCCAGTAGACATGCATGGAAACTGATTAAAAAACTGGACGGGGGTGGAAAAAAGAGCAAACAGTCTAACGTAGTGAGCCCTGATAGTGTTGCAATTAATATAAGAGGAAGAGGAGCTCACACCCCTGACTACAAGTTCGAAACCACCATAAAGAAAAGGTACCAGCAGCTAATCAGAGACATGCCAGAAGAAGACGAGTTCTCCCACCCAGTGAGCGAAGAGGAGGTGAAAGCAGCACTCAGAGCAACGAAGTCAGGCAAGGCAGCAGGAGTTGATGGGATCTACCCAGATATGTTAAAACACCTGGGTCCAGCTGCGATTAAATGGATGGCATCTGCTATCACTGATGCAATAAACATGGGTAGATACTGCCATCTCTGGAAAAGAGCTAGGGTCATAGCCATCTTAAAACCGGGGAAATCACCAGAAGACCCAAATAACTACAGACCAATATCCCTGCTATGCAGTATGTATAAGCTAATGGAGAGGATAATCCGAACCAGAATAACACCAACCCTGGAGCTGAATATTCCTTGCCAACAGGCAGGATTTGGAAAGCACAGAAGCACCACAGAAACCACCGGACTGCACCACTCCGACTTGGAAGGCTCAATGACTCCAAGCTTCAGCATTTCCTCTAGCTCCTTGGCCAGTCTCTCCACCAAGCGTTGTGGAACTCGGTAGGGGCGCTGACGAATTGGTTGTCCTTCTTTCAGACGAATGACGTGTTCTACCACCGTCGTCTTCCCTGGGCTGGCGGAAAAAAGAGAAGGCACCGTCTTGAAAATTAAGCACATCTCTGTGACTTGCTTGGGTTTCAGATGTGCCAGTGCAGGCGCATCTGTCGTCGTCGAGGACTCCAGCTCTGCCTCTTCATCATCATCGTGGTCGTTGTCCTCCACCTTCCGCGCGAGTAGGACCTCCTTTGGAGCCTGGTTTGAACGCTCCTTCCACTCTTTGAGGAGGTTCACATGGTAAGTCTGTTTATTTTTTTTCTTCTCCGGATGGAAAATCTCATAGGTCACTGGACCCATCTTCCGGGTGACCTCATATGGCCCCTGCCACTTTACTAAAAGCTTGTTGTTGCTCGTGGGGAGAAGCAGCAATACTTTTTGGCCGGGTTTAAACTCCCGGTGGCGAGCTTGCTGGTCATACCAGGTCTTCTGGCTTTTCTGGGCCTCCCGCAGGTTGACCTCTGCCTCCTCCTGGTACCTGGCCAGTCTCTCCCGCATTTCCAGCACAAATTTCACCACCCCCGATCACTTGACGTGGTGGAAGGTGCCTCCCAGGCCTTTCGGAGCAAGTCCAATGGCCCCTGAACCTCCCAACCATACAAGAGTTCAAAGGGAGAGAAACCTGTTGACGCCTGAGGAACTTCGCGATAGGCAAACAGCAAAAATGGTAGCCACCGGTCCCAGTCTTTTCCAGTATCATCCACAAATTTCTGGAGCATCTTCTTTAAGGTCTGATTGAACCTTTCCACTAGTCCATCAGTCTGTGGGTGGTATGGAGTGGTTTTGATGGCGGAGATGCCCAGTTGTTTGTTGAACAGTTGCATTAATCTTGAAGTGAAATTGGTTCCCTGGTCTGTTAGAATCTCATCTGGTATGTCAACTCTGGAAAAGAGTTGCACCAAGGCACGAAGTACTGCCGGAGCAGTGATTGTGCGCCATGGAAATGCCTCTGGGAAACGTGTGGCGTAGTCACACACGACGAGGATGTATTCATGCCCACCACTGCTTTTTGTCAAAGGACCCACAATGTCCATAGCAATCCTGCGGAATGGAGTTGAGATTATCGGGAGCGGCTGCAAAAATGCTCGATCACACCTGCGGATAGAGCAGGTTTTTTGGCATGTGGGGCATGTGGCGCAATAATGTTGTATGTCTGTGTACATGGATGGCCAGTAAAAACGGGAACTGATTCGCAAATATGTTTTATTGCGAACGAGGTGTCCTGACCATGGAAGTGTGTGTGCTAGATGCATGATTAGTGACCTACAGCTAGTAGGGACAACCAGGCGTTTGTTATCTTTATCAGTAGCATACAAGACCCCATTCTCGATCCCAAATTGCTCCTTCCGGACACAACCTCCCATTGTCCCCTCAGTCACTTTATCAAACAGGGGTTTTAATGACTCATCCTCCCTCTGAAGTACCGACATGTTTTTTGGAATTGACCATATTGGATTTTCTAAAGAGTCTTCTAGTTGAGGCTCTGCCGACATTAACTTTTTCTCAAAGCGGCGCTGACGCCGTGACTTCCTGGGCCCCTTTGTCCCACCGTCCAACAGACTATTGTCAAAGTCTGGGAGCGGTTGAACACCGGGGTACTTTTTACCGGGCCTTTGAGTATCACTATTACCCGGATCACTCCTAAGGTCGGGGCTGGATGGGACACCCGCTTTGACCTGTGCTCGTGTAAGTACTGGACCTGATAAATTTACATAGTCTTTTTGCTCACAAACAGTTTTTAGTGGTTGTTTTTCTTGCAGTAAGTCCAGGAGAACTGGCAAGTCCAAACCCAAAATGGCTGCTCCTGGCAGTTTCTCAACCACCCCGACAGTCAACATATATGGCTGCTCATCAATTGTTACACTGAGCTCAGCTGTGGGATAAGGGTGCTTATCCCCATGTACACATAGAATGTCTTCCTGCTTCCCATCGTTCACACAGGTTACCGGCACAATATCCTGTCTAATTAACAACATGAAGCTGCCACTGTCTAATAATGCATTCACTTGTTGGTCCATAATAGTCACTGTCTTAATACACTGTAGTCTCTTTTGTTTGCTTCCCCCTTCGGGGCGGGGAACATAGCAGGCACCAGCCAACTTAGTTTTTCGAACAGGGCACACTGAAGCCTTGTGGCCTGGTTGCTGACAGTAGAAACCAAGAAAGTCCTTACCGATTCCAGGTGGGTGCGGGGCTGAGTTGGAGCTACCTGGT